>NC_138076.1:79301147-79388647 GCF_964212035.1 Myotis nattereri | reverse complement strand
CTGGTTGTTCCACTGTTTGGTCGATTTCATATTAGCCTTTTATTATATAGGATTATGTTGCAGCCTAGACTTATTACAAAACTCTCATTTATTCTCAGTTGAAATGGGCAGTCCTCCAAGCCACTGATCAATGGTTTGGAGAAATAGCCTACATATAGCATTTACTGTCTTGCAAATATTGGGACTTTTTCTTACTATTAAGTGGTACAAGGTAAAACAACTTTTCATTTACGTTAGACAAAATGTTCCACGATAACCCAGATGATTTTTCCCCAATATAACCTTTGCCCAGGTGGCAGATCCTTAATTCATGGGGTTTGTTTCTAGCTTTCTGGCAGGAATGTATCTCACTAGGGCATCTAATACTTGATATCCTATGCTTACCACTGCATCAAGATAGCATATTGCAGTTAGCATAGTAGAACAGTTTTATGTTGGTAGAATATCAAAACAGCCAAGGTCTCAGTTAACTATATCTGATGGCAAGACACAACATAGCTTCAGGGCCAAATATTGAAAGTATATTGCTTTTCCTGCCCTGTGATGATGAACTTTTCTTTTTCCCTTCCACTGTCAGGGACTGAAAAGAACATTTCAGAAGATTAATAGCTAAGTCGTCCAATATGTTCTTTATCCAGTAAACATACCTAATACAGAAGGAGAACTATTATTGGTGTTGCCAACTGGCTAAGCCTACTGTAGTTTATCATCATCCACTAATATCCAACTTGTTTTTACAGGTGTAAAATTTGAGACTTAACAAGAAAATCCTAAATATTAATGCCTCAAATCTTTACCAGCAACACTAATTCCCATAATTCCTCCAAACATGTGGTGTATATTTTAAATTAATATCTTTGTTAGATTTTGCAATTTCAAGGCCACAAACTTGGCTCTTCCTATGATCACAATCTTACTCTATAGGTCAGAGAACCAATGTGAAGATTCTTCTAGTTGTTAAATATGTCTAGCCAAATTATATAATTGGAAAGTGAGAAAATAAGTGAGAAGCATTTGAATTTAGGGCAATACTCAGTGTATTGCCTAACTACTGATAACATTGTAATTAGTTCATTATTAATAATAAGAAAGGATCAAAGGGAAGCCTAGACATTATAAGCGTGGCCATTTTGGGCAGCTTCACTAGGAAGTTGCAATTTCACACTTCCCAGGGAACCACCACCCCATTCCCTAAAAATCACCAGGTCAAGGGGTCTAACAAAGGAGAGATGGGTGCATGGAAGTGACTAGAGAAGGTACTTGTCAATCAAAACTTGGAATAGACATCATTGGCTAGAAGGGGAAGAGTCACTGCAAGCCAACAAAATTTGGGGATATGTAATCCCAAGACATAAGAATTCTACCTTTCTAGGATTTTGGCTCTTGGCTCTGTGGCTCTTGGTGCTCTTGGTTCTGAGCTCTTGTGGCTCTCTTGCATTCACCTGTGTTCCTAGAAGCCACATGAACCACAGCCATGTGGACCCCACACACAATGGGTTGAACTACAGCAGATAGCACAAAGAAAGGTAGCCTAATACTGCTTCTGCTAGCCTGAAAGATTCAGATAATATGAAGAGCTCACAATTCTCAGGCTCACCAGTCAAATGTTTCCATCCTATAGCTCAGAAATCTACTTTTTGCTTGTTTCTTTCTTATTAGAGTCCTGACTTAGGTGGCTCATCTTTCATTGAATTGAAAGCATTCAATGCCTCAAAATATAATGTAAAATAAACTTACAGACAGAGAGGGGCCACACTTTTTCCAAATTTAGATTTTTGAATTGCAATCACGAGCAAAATAGCTAAAACTTTGATGGAGCTAACTGTAAATTGCATGCAATCAATAGTAAATATTGGAAAAACTCAAATTCCTCATTTCTAATTTGGTCAACATTTCAGAGCTAGGTGAGAAAGATCTCTGGATTGGGAGAAAGGTGTAAAACGTGAGAACATGAAAAGAAGATATATAGCTAGAATCATCAGTGATTTCTCAAGGAAGATATCTATTCCCAATAAAATAATTCCATGTTTAACTTTTGTAATCAGAAAGAAGAAGTTAGCTGGCTATTCAGTCTAGAACTCTGGTGGACAGCATACCTGAGGATATTGTCTATACATGGTATGTTTCATCTGAGGTTTAAAGAGGGCATTGGCTCTAACCGGTTTGGTTCAGTAGATAGAGTGTCAACCTATGGACTGAAGGGTTCTAGGTTTGATTCTGGTCAAGTGCACATGCTTGGGTTGTGAGCTCAATCACTGTGCAGGAAGCAGCCAATCAATGATTCCCTCTCATCATTGATGTTTCTGTCTCTCTCCCTCTCCTTTCCTCTCTGAAATCGAGATATATATATATATATATTTTTCAAATATATTTTATTGATTTTTTTATAGAGAGGAAGGGAGAGGGATAGAGAGTTAGAAACATCGATGAGAGGGAAACATCAATCAGCTGCCTCCTGCACGCCTCCTACTGGGGATGTGCCCGCAACCAAGGTACATGCCTTTGACCGGAATCGAACCTGGGACCCTTCAGTCCCCAGGCCGACGCTCTATCCACTGAGCCAAACCAGTTAGGGCAAATATATATATATATTTTTTAAAAGTGAAAAGACCAAGCAAAGACTTGTAGAAAAATATTTTTTGAAAAAATAAATAAATAAAGAGGGCATTGATTACTAGCAACATCTAAATATTACCATAACAAGGCAAAATATAGTAAATAGGGCTTACTAGAGTATCACTTTTTATGTATCAGGGGCCATCTCATGGGAAATGTCTTCAGCTGGGATTTAAAAGCCATGATATGTTTTTCCCATTCAGTTTCAAAAGGAATACATATGATTCTGAGATATTTCAAACTTAAAAGGGTTTCTCTCTTCTGACATAGCAATTTTCAAGGCAAGCCATGGACACACTCACTTGTTCCTACCAATGTCTGGGAAGTTTGAAAGGCCAAGGGAAGGTAGATGCTAGCTTACTGAGAAAGAAAAAAACTTAAATTCATTTGGCTTGCCCAAAAGGAACAAACTATAAACCTAAAATAACTACATCAATTTTCTGTCATCAGGTAGAGTAGAGGATAGAGTTAGAAGTGAAAGTCTATTAAAAGCAAATAAAAACGTATTTAATTATTTAACATTTAAGTTTGCATAAGTGAAAAATTTAAATTTGTTACATTAGATATGATGTATGTCTACTATGGAAAAACATTCATGGTCAGATATAGAAGAAACTACAATTGAAATCTAAAGGTTGCATTGATTTTCCAATGTTTCTAATGCAAATTCATTATTTGCATTATCAGTTTTATTATCAGAAAAAGGTTTTGTAAAAACTTTATATTTGATTTTAGTATTTTTCCCTGAAATGTTAAAATGCCTGGGGAATGCAACATGGTTATAGTCTTTGCACTAGTTATTTTGATGCTTCAAAAAATATCCAACACTTGAGGACACAAATAAATTCAACTTTACACTTTTTCAGAACATAAAAGTCATATAAAATTTACTATGGTTAATAGAAGTCCCCATTGGCATGATGGGTTTTTATGATATAATCCTTAATGAATTATACTTCCATTTAACAAAGTTTTAATAAGGAATTTCTTTTGCTTGCATTGTTATTAATTCATCTGAATTGCCTTAGGCATGTCTGCCATAAAATTGTTCAACATAATATTTCTTTCTGTGTCAATCATATAGCACATGCAAATCTTTCACCCGTGAATAAGACAAACTTCATTTTCTTTAAAACACAATCTCGGCTTTCAGAAAATATTTAGGTTGAAAATTAAGATGAGCTAAAAGAAAAATATGACTGATGTTTAAAGTACTAAAAAGAGTTCTTATCACAGATGCATTGCTTTATAGTACTTTCTGCTACATTTTAGAAAGGAAAATAGATGGAATCTGCATTGTAATTTTTACATGAACTCTCCTTTTCAATCATGAATGTGTTCATTTTAATTTAGCTCATACCACTATGAAAGCACCCAGTTGAAATTTTTTAATTTTGTTCCAGTTTCACGAAGAAAGATTTTCTTCCCAGGTGAAGTATGATACCTATTTGCTTTGTTTAACAATGGACAGGTTACTTTGATTTTCTAAATTGTATAAGTCACCCCATTCGATTGAATGCCTTATCGATTGAATGACTATTCCATTGATTGTTATCATACTGGTCTTAGAGAACACATTCTACTCTACCTGGAAACAGGACAGCACAATTATCCTAAATTGTTTTAGTGGCCACAGGTGGTGTGTTCCAGCTGACTCAGTGGTCCCAAGACCAGGACAGCACAATTACTCTAAATTGTCCTAACAACTCAGTGGTCGGGAGACCCGAGGGCTCTAGATAATGTGTTTCTATCAACTCAGTGATCTGGAGACCCAAAACTGTAATTTAGATAACATGCCTAAATTTAACCCAGGTTACCCAAGGACTCTAGATAATGTATTTATGTCAATTCAGTGACCCCGAGACCCAAAACTGTAATTAACATGCTTAATTCTGCTTCTGTAATCTGCTTTTTTGGGAGCCAGGTGCCACATTCCAAACCCTGGGATGTAATCAATACCTTTGTAATTTTTGCCTATATAAGTCTGGTTTTGCCACCATCTTATTGCTATGAGATTTGGGAATGGCCCCTCATAGTCCCGGACTGCAATAAATGTGACTCTTTAATTCGACTTCTTGAGGCATCCTTCTGTGATTTGCGGGGTACATTACAACACAGGCACTGTATGTAGTTCCCATCCTCTCCTGCAACAACTGTAACACTGGGAAATTGTAACCCACCCCACCATCCTTTTGACATTGTTCCTGTAAATGCTGGTTCTGACTAATATGTAGCTTGTAGAAAAACTGCATGTTTATATAAGAATTCTAGGTATTGGGAACCATGGTGGCAGCATAGGTAAATGCCTATACTCACTGCCTCCCACAAGCACATCAAAATTACAACTGAAATACAGAACAATGATACGCGACTTTTGAACTGGAACACGCAGTGTTCCCCAGATTCTTTGTCCATCGGCGTCAAAGAATGAATCCACGGACTAAAGATGTGTTAACGTAAAAAACCATTGAAACCTGTAAAGAATTTTTTTGAGTTTATTTGAGCGGGGAAGCAGAACCTCAAGGAATTGAGATAGTGCTCTGGAGAATGGCAGGGTTACATCCGTATTTATACATGAAATTCATTGGTGACAGATTTAAGGAGGTGGGATCAAGAGAAGCGGGGAAACCTCTGTGATAGGATAAAAAGTAAAATGATGGTGACATACTTAGGTGGGTGCAGGAACAATTAACATGATAAATGAAAGAATCTGCGGCATCTGTCCTGGGCCCAGCACACCTGGTTGTGCCCCAGGGGTTTCATAAAAAGGAAAGTCACAAGTTACCCAAACATTCCAAGGACATGTTATCATAGATGCAAAAAGACAGATAGGCTCAGTTACGGTAAAGGTGGACCTTAGCAGTGAAGATATCAGCTTAGGACTTAACTGCCCACCAGAAGGTTCAATTTCGGACCATCCTTTGTGGTTACTTTAGGTCTCCAACACTGCCATGCAGGCCTCTCCTGAGCGTGTCAGGTCAGCATGTGGCCCCTTTCGTCCACAGATGGTATAGCGAAGGTAGAGATTTATTGAAGAACAAGTACAGACTCCCACATGGGGAAAGGAAAAGAATTTCACAGCACAGACTCCCACATGGGGAGGCGGGAGTGAGTCCCACTGACTCCCTGTTTCTATGGTTTATAAAGGCTGCAAGTCCCTGTGTCCTGATATCACTTCTGATTGGGCAGTATTCCCTTTTGAATTGGTTACTACTGTAACTCTCCAGGTCCTCCTCCCTCATTGTCCTCTTATTCCTTCTGAGCTTTCTTCCTCCTTCTTTATTTTGTATATGTAGACCTTTCAGCTACTCCCAGTTCTTTTCTTTTGTAGATGTTACTGTTGCCACTTCCTTGTGTTATGGAAATGAACCTTCTGCTAGTTCCCTTGTCTTATGTAAATGTAACTGTTGCAGCTCCCCTGTGCAGGGAAGTGTAATTTCTCTCAGTCTGTACCCTTGTGTTTTTTCCATGGATTCCAATCGTAAAAATTTCCTAAACCTGTCTATATTCCCCTAAAATTCATATTTCAACAATCATCATTCAGAACTGCCTGAAAGCTGGCTGAATGGAAGTCCTACAACTAGAGTAGAAGGAAGCACATTGAGACTGGTAGGAGGGAAGAAGCTTAAAATGGGCTGGTCTGACACCCACACATGCCTTTTTTTTTTTTTTTTTTTTTTTTTTTTAAATCAGGAGGAAGATTTTCTCTGTTGAGGCTGCTTGTGAGGAACAAGTGGTCCCAGCCCCACACCAGACCCCTCAGCCCAGGGTTCCAGAGCTGGGAAAAGCAGTCACTGTAACTATGGCTTTAAAATCCAGCAGGGATTGTGGCTGAGTGAGAAGGAGGCTGCTGGAATCCCAGGTGTCCCTCTTACAGGGCCTGAGCACAAACTTGCACAGTCACAAATGGGTCCCAGGCACATATGGGAAGGAACTAGATTGCCTTGCATTGGGGTAGGAACTTGAGGATGGTTATCTCCCAGACAGGGGTGCTCACAGGGGTCATTGTTCCCATGTTAGGACATCTCCTGTCACAGAGATATAACTGGCTTCCATATCCGAGTCTCCATCTGCCTAGAGCACACTATTTGCTCTACCCTTGGGATTCCCTGAGACAACACCCCATTAAATTTGCAGCCCCGCCAAAGCCTTTTGCAGCAGATTTTCCATATGTATGGCCTGTCCTTGATCAGGCTTCAGAGTTTGGTAAAATCTCTCAAGCAAGTTGTTGCTGGTAACAGCATGCCCAAACCTATTAATAAAAGGCCCAAGACCCAGCACTAACATCAGCCTACTTTGCTTCACAGCTAGGCCTTCCCTGGACACCTCCAAGTCAAATGCAAATGACAAATAGCAGCCATATTCAGATCCCTCTGTAGCTCCTGCTGGTTGGCCCCAGGCAGAGACTGACTTTGCACCTCCTGGGAGCCCCTAGTGTCAGTGTACCCAGTGGACAGCTTCAGACCATAGCAGATTACAACTCTACACATCTACAAGAGACACACTGAAGGGGCAGACTCAGTGAGCACCAAAGCCCCACTGAAGCATGTCCTACTCCATAGGGGTGTTTCCTGCACAGCAGTTCTCCCACTGTAATCACAGCTAGTCCTCACAGCCAATTGGCAAAAGGTCAACTCCTCCCAGTGATGCCAACAGCAATCAAGGCTCAACTACAAGACTGTGTATACAGCCCACACAGGGGCACACCTAGAATGCCCAGCTCAGATGACTGGGGAGGCTGAGCCATTGGGTCCTACAGGACACCTACTATATAAGACCACTCTACCAATTTCAGTGTACATAGAAGCTATATCTAAATACAGAAACAATCACAAGGAATCAGCAAAAAACAGAGACAAAGAAACATGTCACAAATGTAAGAAATGGAAACAAGCACACTACTGGATACAGAGTTCAAAACTATGGTTATAAGGTTACTCAAGGGTCTTCATGAGGCTTTGAAGGATCTTAGTGAGAATGTCAAAAACACAAAAAAGGACAAGATAGAAATTAAGCATACAATAACAGAAATAAAGAATAATTTATAGGAACTCAAGAGTAGAGTAGAGGGTTACAAGAATGAAATCAATAACTTGGAATATGAGGGAGCAAAAAAAAAAACAACCAAGGAGAAGACCAAAAATAAAAATAACTCAAAAATATGAAGATAGTGTAAGGAGACTCTGGGACAACTTCAATCCTACCAACATTCACATTATGGGGGTATCAGAAGGAGAAGAGAGAGAGTGAGATATTGAAAATTTATTTGAAGAAATAATGACAGAAAATTTCCCCTACATGGTGAAAGAAATAGATTTACACATACAGAAAGTGCAGAGAGTCCCAAACAAGAAGAACCCAAAGAGGCCCACACCAAGACACATCATAATTAAAATGCCAAGGGTTAAAGGCAAAAAGAGAATCTTAAAAGCAGCAAGAGAAAAGCACTTAGTTACCTACTAGGGAGTACCCATATGACTGTCAGCTGATTTATCAACAGAAACTTTGCAGGCCAGAAGGGAGTTGCAAGAAATAATCAAAATCATGAATAGTAAGGATCTACAAACTAAGATTACTCTCCTCAGCAGAGCTATAATTTAGAATTGAAGGTCAGATAAAGAGCTTTACAAAGAAGAAAAAGCTAAAGGAGTTCATCACCACCAAACCAGTATTACATGTAATGTTGAAGGGTATTCTTTAAGAAGCAGAAGAAGATAAAAATAGAAGAAGGAGGGCAATTAGGAGAAGAAGGAGAAGAAGAAGAAGAAGAAGAAGAAGAAGAAGAAGAAGAAGAAGAAGAAGAAGAAGAAGGAGGAGGAGGAGGAGGAGGAGGAGGAGGAGGAGGAGGAGGAGGAGAAGAAGAAAGAGAAGGAGAAGGAGAAGGAGAAGAAGAAGAAGAAGGAGAAGAAGAAGGAGAGAGAAGAAGAAGAAGAAGAAGAAGAAGAAGAAGAAGAAGAAGAAGAAGAAGAAGAAGAAGAAGAAGAAATAACAAATAGGAAAAATAAAATGGCAACAAATACATATCTATCAACAATTATACCTGAAAATCAAAATAAATGAACAGAAAATCTAATGAACAAAATAAACTGGTGAATCAAATAGAATCAGAAGCATGGAAACATGGACCAGACTGACAAATCTAAGAAGGAAGGGATGTGGGGAGGTGGGAAGAGATTAACCAAAGATCTTACCTATGGGCACACACATTAGGGTGGTGAAGACTTGGGGTGGAGCAGGAACTGGGTGGAGGAGGGCAATGGTGGGGGGGAAGTGGGACAGGACATCTATAATATGCTCAAAAATAAAGATTTAAAATTGAGGGGTGTGAAAGAATTCTGGGAACTAACTTCAGAAGATATAAACTCTGACATCTCAGTTCTGGGAGATTTGCTGACCTTCAACTGTAAAAACCAGGATGATGAAAACCAGGATGATACACCCCAGAAAAATCACTTGACCAGTTTTGAGGTTCTTATTGGAATGGGCTGTGCTGGTCTGCACATAGAGAACTTTTCAACTCCATCCCTTCGATCTCTTCATTCTGCTTTCCCTCTGTCTCCCTATAAAAACCTCTGCACCTGGCTCAGAAATTCGGCTTGCATGGTGGTAGCCAGCCAAACCTTGGTTTGGTTACACAATCATGATTGTATTCATGGATTAAATTATCTTCTTGCATTTAATGTATAGCTCTCTGCTTGATATTCTCCATTAAATTAAATATCTCTCAAATTTAAAAAAAATGCATCTCTTCTTAATTTCAGATACCTTTGTAACTACTGCTCTAACTCTCTTCCTCTTTTTAACAGATGCAGTTGATAAGCATGAAGTATATTTTCTATATGCACATCTTTATCTACTAAGAATTGTTATGCCCAGATTTCAAGATCCCCTAAAGGACATCACCAGGGAGCACCGAGTCCAATGCAAAAGCATAGAGTCTTTATACAAGCCCGGGGCTTGGTCCCTCTGCCTCCCCTACCAAGGCAGCAGTAGGGTGTGAGAGAACCCCGAGTCCCATGAGAACAAAGAATTTATAGAGCTTGGGGTCAGGGGGTGGGGGTACACTCTGACCACTGATTTGGCCGATTCCGGTTGGTTGAGTGAGGGCCTGGGGCTAGTGATGCAAGGGCAGGGTGCAGCTAGGGTCTGGTTACACAAAGACGGGGGGTAGGGGGGGGTGGCTAGCATACTTTTGGCCTTGGGCTAGTTTCCCCCGCTTTCCCATTGGCCCAAATAAGGGCAGGCTGAGTAACTGATACATTCAGCAGCTTTTTCTTGAAAGAGGGGTTAGGGACACAGCTATCAGTCCTGTTCTGTCCTTTCAAGAATCCCATACTCTATTGTATTGAACCATACAGTTCTCCATTCTTTTTTTAAAATTTATTTTATTGATTTTTTTTTACAGAGAGGAAGGGAGAGGGATAGAGAGTTAGAAACATTGATAAGAGAGAAACATCGATCAGCTGCCTCCTGCACACCCCCTACTGGGGATATGCCCATAACCAAGGTGCATGCCCTTGACCAGAATCAAACCTGGGACCCTTCATTCCGCAGGCTGATGCTCTATTCACTGAGCCAAACCAGTTAGGGCCAGTTCTCCATTCTTAATCGTGTATCTGTGGTGATTTATTCACAGTTATCTCTACCTGAAATGCACTTATTTTCCTTCTTAATCTGAATAACTTTGTGGTAATCTAAATAGCCACCCTTCAAATAGTTATTTGCCATATTTTATGAAGGCATTCTTCTGTTTTTTTTGTGACTTGTCCTCATTTAATTACTGTTCTTATGACAGTCTTCAAAAAAAATAAAATAAACAGCACCTAGAACACATGGAAGTTGATACATAACCTTTAAACAAACGTTTAGAAATGCCATTGTTATATGAGCTATGGGTGCCAATGAAGACTTTCTTGGGGGAAGTGACATCTAAATTGAGACCAGAGGATTGAACATAAATTCATAGGTGAAAGGAGTGGGGTGGACAGAAAAAGTTTTAGCGGAAAAGCATGTATCATCGGCCTAAAAATAAATTAATTAAAGTTATATGTTTAATAAATTAAAGATGAATGAAGCCAGAGCAATAAAAACACAGTGGATAGTGGATAAAGCCAGAGCTGGAGGAGAAATGCATCAGATCACACAAAACTTGTGGTGCATTATAAGTATTTACTTTAATCTAAAAACAATAAAATTTCATTAAAGTTGTTTAAGCAAAAAGTTTTATATGATAAAATTCAGTATTTAAAATGTTTCTTTTAGCTATGGAAAGAAAATGAAACCTATCAGAAGACTGTACAACAGTAGTTCACCCTTATCCATGGCGAGTACATTCTGAGACCCACAATACATGCCTGAAGCCCTAGAGACAGTACTGAGCCCTATATATATCCTATGTTTTTTTTTTTGTATCTGCATAACTTTGATAAAGTTTAATTTATGATTTAGGCACAATAAGAGATTAACAACAATAAATGATAATAAAATAGAGAAATTTTAATAATATACTCTAATCAAAGTTATGCTCACGTGCTTTCTCTGTCTAAATATCTTATTTCACTATACTCACCTTCTCACTTAAAGGAAGCACTTTACAGCTTCCCTTTGGCATATTTGAGTTGCCAGGATCACCATTCTTGTGCTTCGGGGCCATTATGGAATAAAATAAAGGTTTCTTGAACACAAACGCTGAGATACCCAACAGTTGATCTGATTAAACAGCTAGCTACTACGTGGTTAAAGGGCAGGGAGCAACACAGTGTGGATGCACTGGGCAAACGGATGATTCACATCCTGGGCAGAACAGTTCAGGAACTCACAATATTTCATCATGCTACTCTGAACAGCGTGCAATTTAAAACTGATGAATTTTTTATTGCAGGAATTTTTCACTAAATATTTTCGTACTGTAGTTGACTCTAAGTAAATGAAACTGTAGAAAATGAAACCTTGGGAAAGAGAGGAGTACTGTAAATAGGGCTGGTGACTTACACAAAGGTGTAGGCTGTGAAGATGGAGGGAGATAGGCAGACTCAATAGCAGTGGAAAAGAAACACATGATAGCTGTCTTTGATGCATGTCTGGGAGTGAAAAGAGGAATGAATCAAATAGATTTGAGGACAGAGAAAGATTAATTCAGTTTTGAACACTTTCAGCTTGTAAGAATGGTTGTATTAGAAATGCAGAAGAGGCAATTAGAACCAAAGACCTATTGCTCTGGGGGAAAAAAAAAAAAAAAAAAAAAAAAGCCTGATCTACTGATATAAATTTGGAAGCCATAGGTGTATCCTTAGGGGGAAAGCAGTTTCCAGTAATGGTGTGATCAAGGGTGGGACAATGTGTCATACACAGTAAGGAGGAGAGAGGGAAAAGAAATATTTCCAGTTTTTCAGAACCTCTTTTACTAATGAAAGGAGATGGTCTGAGACTTTTTAGTTTTAATTGAAGAGAAGTCTAGATTTCTTACTCTAACTTCTGCTTATCATAATCAAGAGTTTTTTAAACTTTATATTTTAGTCATCTGTCACCAAGAAGTAAAACAACTAAAAGATCAGTGTGATAGATGGGTTGGCCTCATGAAGTTGTTCATAAAAGTTTTGACTCAAGCATCATTTATCCTTGGTGTAATTCCTGGGATTAAATAGAAATCCCTTCCACAGACACCATTATTATTCCCTTCTGGCCATCACTATAGTATTTATTACTCTTTACTCTAATTACTCCTCACTGATGTTGGATCCTCTCAGACTCTGTGAGGGCAAGGGTTTGGGTTTTCTCCTTAGCATTCAGCCAAACAGCTGGCATGTGGTAAATTTAGCTTGTGATGTCTTGTGTGTCTTCATTGCAAATAGAGTAAAGTAGCCAGCACCATCTATGTGTCTCAAGCTATTCATTTATTTGCCCTCTGTACATTTTTCTTTTGATTTTATATGTAACTAGTAGCCCGGTGCACAAAATTCATGCACTGGGGTGGGGGGGGGCCCTCAGTCTGACCTTCACCCTCTCCAATCTGAGACCCCTCGGGGAATGTCCAACTACCTGTTTGTGCCCACACTTTTAACAGATAACAGCTCCATTGTTGTTTCTTTCTTACGCTTAAAACCATTGGAATTGGCAGGTATTCAAAGTGTGTATACATTTTGGGGGGACACCCTGTATATCTCTAGTCAGCAGTGAAAGAAACCAACAGCAGATTTGGAACCCAAGACAGGGAACCTCGCTCACTCCCCACATGTCTCCCCACTTCACTTTCCACCTTCGTGGACAGCAGGAGAATCAACGTTTTCTCTCATTAATTCGGAAAAGCACATCCTGTCACCCGCTGCCTGACAGGAGTGTGCCAGGCCCCAAGCAAGCGAGGCTCAGTCAGGGCAGCCTTCGCTCATGGGTGCTGGCACCCAAAGTGCACATTCCTTCTCTACAGTCGCCCTGACTATCCCACTGTTTCACTGAGAGGACAGAATTCCTCTCCGCCTCTGGGTTCTTGATCTTGAACGCTGACCGCACCCACCAAGTGTGTCTGTCTTCACCTGCTCCTGCCTCAACACCTGCATTAACCCCCCAGAGGTGATCTTGTAGCTGAACTGGCCTCCGTGGGAACAGGGCATCACCACTTCGCCCTCTCACTGTCATCTCACAGGCGCCCACCCTCAGCACCCAGGACACCCAGACACTCTCCAGAGGACGTGAGCACATCAGAGGGGATGTGTGCACATCCTGTGGGGGTGGTAGGCATGCCGGGTTGATGTAAGTGCGGTGGAGAGGCGGGGGGAACTTGTGCACGCCTTGGTTTGCAACTGTTGCACGCACGGGAGGGTGACAGTGTGCAGGGGTATGTTCGCATTCCAGGGTGGGATGTGCACACCGGAGGCCTCTGGCTTTGCAGATCTGCAAACCCCCGTGGTGTGGCCAGGAGGACGTCAGTCTGGCCCACCATGGTGGCTGTCCCTGCAATCCTGCACCTTCTGGGCCAGGAGGCGGATCTTGCGCAGCCACTCCTGGGCGCTGATGGCCTGCAGGTGCTACTTCAGCTCAGCCTGCAGGCTCCGCTTGGCGCGCTCACAGCTGTCACCATCACCATGTGGGGAGTACAGGCCACCTTCTGCCAGCCTGCCTCCCCTGTCCAGAGGCTCTCTGCACTGCTCACCTTCCCAGAGTGACTGGGGCTGGGCGGAAGCCAGGCATCCTGCCCTGCCCAACCCCGGCCGATCTGCCCCTGTGCGAGCTGCTGTCCTGCCGGGAAGGGTTATGGATCCAGGTCCCAGGACCGTGGACAGTCTCAAGCGCTACCCCCCACCCAGCAGGATCACAGATTCAGTCCTGGACTACAGACAGCTGTAAGCACTGCCCCCCACCCCGCAGGGTCACAGATCCGGGTCCTGGACTGTGGACAGCCTTGCCCGCTGCCGCCCGCCTTCAGTATACAAATTAGCTGCCATCTTGTTGCTTCAGGGTGGGGGTACCTATTGGGTGCCTGGCCAGTCTGGTTGAGGGGATGATGGCTGTTTTCAGGCTGGTGGGCAACTGAGGCTCCCAACCTCTCCTTTCTTCTTTTTTTTTATCCTGGGATTTATTTACCTGCTATGGCTGTCACTAGAGCTGAGAGCCGGTTTTAGCTCTGAGGCTTGGCTCCAGCTCTGAGACCTCGGCTGCGGAAAGCAGGGATCTGGGTTTGTTTGGGTTCTATAATTGAAACATTGTTGTGGTCCTGCTGGCTGAAGCCCGGCTGGCTGAAAACAGGTTTCTGGGGAATGTTTAGCTACTATATTTGCAACATTGTTTCTTAGAGTTGCAGCTCAGAGACTGGTAGCGGCAGGCTGGGAACCTTGGCTTCCTCTGTCACTGGAGCAAGCAAGCCTCGTATTCACTTCAGCTGCCCCGCCACCTTGGTTGGCAGTTAATTTGCATATATCCTGCTGATTAGCCAATGGGAAGGGTGTCGGGGTTATGGTCAATTTGCATGTTTCTCTTTTATTAGATAGGATTTTTATCTAGGGCTATACTTCCCAAAACTTTCAGGAGCATTTGTTTTTCCATGCAATTATTGTGGGTTTGTTTGTTTGTTTTTTCATATTTTAGGCCTATACTTTTTCTCAGATAATATAATTAATTTCAGGAAGAAGGATAAAGTATGCTGTTGCATTGTTACAATAAGGTGAGGCTGCATCCGGATGAAGGGCAACAGCAAGAAGGAGGGAAAACCCACATGTAGAAGAAATAGTTTTACGCCTCTGTCCTGTGGAATGGTAAAAATTCTCAGACTAAGGGGGAAGTCTGAGGTAGTCACTCCTGGAGGCAGAATGTACCTGGAGGAAGAACCGAATTGGTGGATGTTAGACACAAATCAGGAGTCACTTGAGAACATTAGAAAACCCCAAGGGCTTTCTCAATACAAAAAGGATTTCAAGTGAAGGGAGAACTTAATCCCTCTCCAACAGGAAGAATGGGTTTGAGACGCTGCCAGAGAAGCCAGTGGAGGAAGGAGATGATTAAAGTGCAGGCCCTGTAGCACAAACACACCTATGTGGGATCCTAACTCCAGCATCTACCACAGGGTGACATTCGTAAATTACTTAATCTCTTTAACTTCGTGTCCTCTTTTACAAAATGGTACAGACATCATCAACTGCCCTTGTGGGTAGTTTACATACAAGACATAGTAATCCAGGACTTAGTAAGCGTTCAATAAATGTGTAGCCACTGTTAGCATTATTAACAATATTATGATGGTTTATATGATAGAATAGGTAGCTTTCTGTCTTCTCCTTTTATCTCAGCCACCATGGTTAGAATAATGAAATAATAATTTCAAATTCCATTTGTTAATATGGAGAGAAGTTACGATAGTCTGATGAACTGCGTTCCAGTGGAAGTTTGCAAATTGAAGAGTTCAGTATTGGTGCCAAGACAATGGTGACCAGGGACTGGGAAGAGGTTAGCACTGGCAAAGTAACCTAACTGTGTGGACACTTACTTTATCCCCTCCCATCCCAAATGTCCTTGTTATTATTCAAGAAGTCTACACACACATTCCAATAGTCACATTACATTAGCAGCATCTCCAGGCTGTGTTTGTTTCTCCTATAAAAACACAAAGAGCTAATCATATACAATTTCCTTTTTATATTTGTTTTCTTTTTTTCACTTCTTTGTCAGCAAATACAATTTCATTCTGTTTGTTTATAGTTATTCTTGGACAATTTTGAAGATTTCTTCATTTCTATTATGGTACTGTCTTCCAAGGTGTTAACCATTTAACCCCACTTTATCTGATCAACACTTTGTAAGCATATGCTTTTTATGAAATCATGTTACATAAAAATAAAGTGAGAAAACTGTAAAAATGTTCCTGCATATCAGACAGATCTATAATTATAAAATGTATTACAATTCTGCAACACTGTTTTAAAAAAGTCAATTTCTTTTAGGCTAGTGAAATATCTCTTGTGGCATTGAGAGATATCTAGCTGTCCAAGTAAAACGTATAGCCAAGTAAACACCTAGTTTCAGCTATGAATATTTTAATGCATCATTCAAAGTGTTTATCAACATTTAAAAATCCAATATTTAATAATTATGTATATGCACTCATATATATAGGCACACACATGCACATATGTAGAAAATATATTCATATTCATATTTTAAAAAATACATTTTCTTTGACTTTAGAAAAGAAGGGAGAGGGAGAGAGAGATAGAAACATCAATGGTGAGAGAGAATTATTGATTGGCTGCTTCCTGCATGCTCCCTACTGGGGATCAAGCTGCAACTCGGGCATGTGCCCTGATCAGAATTGAACCATGACCTCCTGGTTCATAGGTCAGGCTCAACCACAGAGCCACACTGGCTGGGCATATTCATATATTTTTAATGAAACATTGAAAGAATATGTGTATGTTTGTTTTACTCTAGCTTCTAAGTAGCCTCAAGATAAAATATTAATCTCCTTTATATATCCTTTCTATCTTTCTTTGGATCAAATTCAACAGGCAGAGACAGAAAAATATAATGGGAAAACACACCAACTTTTGTTTCAAACATGCCTACATTCAACTATTGCCTTTGGCACTTATTAACTAAATGACATTTATCAAATTACTTAATCTCTCTTATCTTCAATTTTCTTGTCCACCTATGAGATTGGTGATACCTTTTTGATGGGTTGTCTGAAAAATTAATTTGGTAGTCTAACCACAGTACCTGAAACATAATAGGTACTTAGAACATTGAAATTAAAATTATCATTAGAAAAAAAGACTTCTGAAGAACTTGTATAAGCATGCCATTTGGAAACAATACAATATCATGGTCTTATAAAGTTAATCACAACTTTTATCAGTTAAGACAAAACGAAGTGAAACCTAGTCAGTCAATTTTCTGAAGTAATAGTTTATTCAAAATGAAAAAATAGAGAATAAATATATAATTGGAATACAATTTTTCTGTTTTGCTTTTCCCCCATAATGATCATGATTTATATTACATTTTCATACAGTAAATTGTTATTATGGTATGATTTGGAGTATAAAATCCTTTCTGACCAATAAGATTTTCTTCTCCTTAAAATTTTTATCATGTTATTGTTGTTTGGCATTAAGTATTCCTTCAGATGAAATTTATTATGTAAAATACATAAAAAAGCCACTCACTAGGATCCACAATAATATCAACATAGAAATCTGTAATTTCACATTATATTTAATATTTCCTAGAGCAGACAACTCCTGGTGAGGGTGTATAGACTTGCTGTTAGGAAGGGAGTAGTAGAGGAGATGGCATTGATATTCATACTCAATAACCACACTGGGGGAGGATGGCTAATTGTATGTTCCAAGATGATGAATTAGTCAAGTGACCTAAAGAAAAGCACCAGCAATGAAGAATGTACCCTTCTTCTCCACATACAGAAAACTTCCAGATGATCTTGCTAATTATAATGAGCACTGGTAAGGTATGCGAAAATTTCCAATTAAACCAACAAACTAGGTCTATACACTGAGAGGCCAGATTATTATGACTGCCTGATGTTTGCAGGCAAATTAGCTATAATTTCGTGAAGTTGCTAGAGGGCCAGACCATTATAAATAGGTAAGAAGTTTGTTTACCATGACAGTAGAAGTGATTTTTTTCTGAAGATATGGGTAAACAATGCGATTTAACAGCCTTTGAATGTGGGATATATATATATTACACTGAGTGGCCAGATTATTATGACACCCCATCAGTACTTTGTTGGGCCACCTTTTGCCTACAATACTGTGGCGATTCTTCTTGGCATTGACTCCATGAGATGTTGAAAGGTGATGCAAGGAATCTGACACCATGCCTGATGAATAGCACTGTCCAGTTCTGTGAGATTTGATGGTTGTGGAACCAGCTACCTGATGGTTCTTTTAACTTCGTCCCACAAATGATCCATTGGATTGAGATCTGGTGATTGTGGGGGCCACCTAAGCAGGGTAAAGTCTCCCTCATGTTCTTGAAACCACTCCTGTACAATATGAGCACCGTGGCATGGCGCATAGTCTTGTTGGAAGAAGCCATCTCCATTGGGATACACCATCAACATGATAGGATGAACTTGGTCAGCAATGATACTTAGGTATGTTGTGCTATTCAGATGTTGCTCCACATGAATTAAAGGGCCCAAATCATGCCAGGAAAACATGCCCTAAACCATAACACTGCCCCCACCAGCTTGAAGGGTTGTACTCATGCATGTGGGGTGCATGATTTCATACTGTTTCCACCAAATTCTCACTCTGCCATCTGCATGATGCAACTGGAAACGTGATTCATTGGACCACATGACTTTTTGCCAATGCTCAACTGTCCATTCCTTGTGTTCCTGTGCGAATTGGAGACGTTGTACCTTGGTAACTGCAGACAGCAAATGTGTGCAAACAGGCCTTCGGCTTCCATATCCCATATGATGCAGTGTACGGCTAATTTGCCTACAAACGTCAGGTGAACATAATAATCTGGACACTCAGTGTGTATATATACATATCCCACGTTCAAAGTCCGTTAAATCGCATTGTTTACCCATATCTTCAGAAAAAAATCACTTCTACTGTAATGGTAAACAACCTGCTTCCCTATTTATAATGGCCTGGCCCTCTAGAAACTTCAGTGCAAAATTATAGCTAATTTGCCTACAAACGTCAGGTGGTCATAATAATCTGGTCACTCAGTGTATAATATTATGACAGAACCACAGATTAGGTACTTTTGGCTATGTAAAACTTAAAAACAAACAGCAAGAAGTAAAACATCAGATTTAAAAATATGAAAATGAACTTTATATAAAAGTTCAGCAAGTTCTATGTAAGAAGTAAAACTATTGACCTAATGACCAAGGAATGAAGCCAGGTAATTAATGAATAAAGCAGTTCTAAGACTTTATTTCTTGATAAAGAATAAACTGGTAGATAACCTTGACTGACATGAGATGGATGCATTTTTAATTGCATCCTTAGGATGAGGATAAATTAGCAAAATTATTGTTGCATTGTTAGGAAAAATTTGTAAAGACAAATAAGAATTAACATTAGAATTAATATTAAAATTAGAAGAAGTATGAGCTACTGAAATATTTAATTTAAATCTAGGGTGTTAGCTCCTTTCAAAACTATTTCAAAATAAAGGCAAAAATCAGTTATAAATAAAACATAATTTTTAAGGTCACTAAAATGTTAATATTATTTAATATTACTAACTTAAAAATTAACAAAATACAAAAATAATTGAATATTTCACTCCTTATTAAAAAATACTTGGAAATTAAAGAATAGATGTTCAATTATTAAAAATGAAAATGTGCCAAGTTAGTTACATAAAATATCTATATTTAGAATATTTTTAGGATAAATTATTAAATAGTGTGTGAGTAGAAGATATGATTGATATTGAAGTTCTTGTTTTGTATTGATAAAGGGTCCTCCAAAAGTAATGTACTAATGTGCAATCTTTCAACCATGTATGGATTCACATATAGTTTATATTCAACTCATTCTTGACCCTTACAAGAGCTTGCTTTTAAAAAAAAATTATTTGTCTTCTACATCTTTCATCTTTTTTCTCTTTCCTGGCCCCTTTCTCTGTTCACAGACATCCTTGAACCTTTTTATCCTAAAAAGGGAATCATTCTTGGGCTATCCAGTTTTCCCTTTCAGACCTGGCAAACAAATAATCTTCCTTCACTTGTCTCTACTTCCTAACGTACCTTAAATCTCCATTGAAACCATTGCTATCCCACTGATATACCCAAATTCTCTAGAACTTTTTTATTTTTCTTTTATTTTATGTCTTGGTGACAGTTGGCTCTCTTTATCACTTTTTTTACTTGAGATGTTACCTCATTTGTGCTCTGTAATGTCTTTTTTCTCCAAGTTCAAGAAATAATGATTAGAGCATGTTTGTCAAAAGTTTGAAAAACTGAACTTCTTAAAATTAGTATTTGAGCTTCACCTACAGATAATTAATACCAATTATCTTGTCAATTGAGATATTTAATACCCAATTGTTTATATATAGGTGATTTGCAAGTAATGTATGCTGAAATGCTATAGCATCAATGTTCCACAAATTGTGTGCTGCAGAAAACTAATAATCCACGCTACATTAAATGATGTCTTATAAAAGGCTCTATTATCAAATAAGTTTACAGAATGCTGAGTTAAACAAGTATAAGCAGACTTGTTTTTCTTTTGGAGTGAACTGAACCTTTATTATGTAAACACTCATTTTACTACTCAGCTTTTTCTTTTTCCCAAAGTAATTTGAAAGTTCAACCTTTATTGGCTGAAACTTCTTGTAATTATCTAGTTAGTAATGACCCAGGAAACCAAGTTTTGCAAACATCCATCTAGAAAAAAAGAAGAAATTATGTACATGTAGGTTTATATCCTAAGCTAATTTATTTTTCTGGCATTGTGATCTTTGAAGAATACATTTAACTGCGTAAGGTTTCAAGTTAGTTATGTCTGAAGGAAGGCTAATAAGGGATAGATTAAAAGACTGCTGTGAGGGTTACATTTATTAATATAATGAGACATGGATATAGTTACAGTGCAAAAATTAGTCTCTCTTCTCTATATTCAATAAAATGGAAAACACTGAAAAATAAGGTTAACACTTGACAAAGTTAATAAGTGAATAAGTTAATTTTTAAATTTTGTTTATCCTTTCTAAGGTATTCCATTTACCCCTCATTCTATGTGTCTCAACCTTACTCTAATCACATCTATCCTTAAAGAAAGGATAATATATAGTAGTTCATGTCAGGATGAATTATGATGTAGTCCCTTTTCTATAATGAAGGATTTAATTTTGTTCAATTTAATAAAACATCCCTTTTGTGCAAGACTTGCATAGACACTGGTGCACCACAAGATTAGAGAAAAAAAAATCAGGAATAAGTCAACAGTCACAAATCTTATAAAAAATAATTAAGTACCTAAGTTAAGATGTCAGTGCCCTTTAAAAGAATAGCAAAGAGAGTTTCAGGAGCACAGAGAACACAGGGTTTTACTATTTCTGGCTGACTTAGTGAAGGATTACGAAACTAGTGGAAGAAGAAAAAGAGGAATGAAAGAATGAACAGACTGCCACTATTCTCACATTCACGCAGTGCCGGCTATGCTTTCCCCATTAACAAGGTAATAGGTTTCAAAACTGCTTCTTTAACTGCAGGATTTCTTATTGAAAACAATCTTATTACTGCATGTAAAAGCAGTGCCAATCCAATTAAAACAACAATGGAGTGCCCGTGGCCATGTACGTTTGCTTTCCCAGTTTGAAATGCATAGCAAAAAACAATGTTAAAACTCCATAATATTAAAGATTCTTTCAGAATCTTTCCACAATTTATATATTTAGGGTTATCTTAAACCCCACTTCTACACAATAGCTTTTTAAAAACAGCTGTTTTGACCCTCGCTGGGTTGCTTGGTAGGTTAAGGCACCCTTCCTATTGGCCACGATTTTGGGTTTGATCTCTGGTCAGGGCACATACAATAAGCAATCAATGAATGCATAAATAAGTGGAACATCAAATAGATGTTTCTCTCTTTCTCTTCCTCTCTCTCTCTAAAATCAATAAATTTAAAAAAAATAAAAAGCATCAATTTTGAAGTACAAATGACATCTAATAAACTACACACATTCTAAGTATATCCTTGAATAATTTTTATTTATGTATACACTCATGAAACCATTACAGTGGGGCCTTGACTTACGAGTGTCTTGACTAACGAGTTTTTTGAGATACCAGCTGTCTCTCGGCCAATTTTTTGCATTGAGTTAATAGAGTAATTTGAGTTAACGAGCTCAGTCTCGGAACGAATTAAACTCGTAAGTCAAGGCCCCACTGTATAACAACCAAACTAATAATCTATCCTTAAAAGATTCCCTCTCTTTCTATCCTGACCTAAACTTAGTCACTATAGATTAATTGGCCTTTTCTAAAATTTCATGTAAATAGCATCATAGAGTATGCACTCAAAGTTACCTGAATTCTTTTGCAAACAATTTTAAGATTCATCCATGTTTCTGCATGCATTACATATTTATTCTTTTACTACTACATATTATTTCATTGTATAGATCGATCTTATTTTTCTGTTACATTTATCTGTTGATGAACATTTGGGTTATCTAGAGGTTTCAGTGTTTGAAATAAACTTACTTGAGCCTCTGTGTTTAAAATAGACATTTTTGGCTAGACCGCTGTGGCTCAGAAGTAGAGCATCAACCCATGAACCAGATCACAGATCCATTTCGTTCATTTCCCTGTTAGGACACAAGACTGGGTTGTAGGCCCAATCCCCTGTGGGGGGCATGCCAGAGGCAGCCCATCAGTGATTCTATCTCATCATTAATGTTTCTATCTCTCCCTTCCTTTCTCTGAAATCAATTGTAAAAAATGATTTAAAATTGACTTTTGGGCTTGTGTAGCCTGCCCCCATCCAAGGAAAAGCAGCCTCCTGATCATCACACCCTCTGTCTGAGGAACAGCAGCTGTGTGTGAAGCATCCCCCCACCAGCCAGAGGAGCCACCACAACTGTGAACAGCACCCACCAGAGGAGCTGCTACCAACTGAGGAGCAGCTGCTACCACAACCACCTGAGGAGCAACCGCAGCCCGAGGAGCCACTGCCACCCAAGGAGCAGCCACTGAACGACTTAACATCTAGATATGGCAGTACGATCAAACATGGGTAGACAAAGAAACCCCCAAAGGAAAGAAAAGGAGGCCTCGCTAGAAAAGCAGCTAAGTGATACAGAAGCATGAAACATGACAGAAAAAAAAATTCAGATTAAGGGTCCTAGAGTGCATAACAGGATGGAGGAAAAAATCAACAACTTATGCAAGAAGCAAGAAGAAACAGATGAAAAAATCAAGAAATTATGTAAGAACCAAGAAGAAATGAAGAGCAATATAGCTGCAATAAAAAGCACCATTGAAAGTTTCAACAGTAGACTAGGAGAAGTGGAGGACCGAATTAGCGAATTAGAAGACAGGGAAACAAAACACACCCAAACTGAAAAGCAATTGGAGAAAAAAATTAAAAGACAGGAGGAGAGCTTAAGGGAGCTTTGGGACAACATGAAATGAAACAACATGAAATGAAACAACATACGAATAATAGGGGTGCCAGAACAACAGAAAGAGGAACAAGGATTAGAAAACCTATTTGAAGAAATAATATCAGAAAACTTTCCAGAGGTGGGGAAGAAAAAAATCACACAAGCACAGAGTCCCAAACAAGGTAAACCCGAAAAGACCCACACCAAGACACATCATAATTACCATGGCAAATGTTCAGGACAAAGAGAGAATCTTAAAGGCTGCAAGAGAGAGACGGAAAGTTACATACAAGGGATCTCCCATTAGATTATCAAATGATTTCTCAACAGAAACACATCAGGCCAGAAAAGAATGGGCAGAAATTTACAAAGTGATGCAAAGCAATGGAATGAATCCAAGAATACTCTATCCAGCAAGGCTATCATTCAAAACTTAAGTGGAAATAAGAAGCTTCACAGACAAAAACCGGCTAAGGGAGTTTATCACCACCAAGACAGAAATGCAAGAAATGCTAAAGAGACTGGTGTAAAAAGAAGAAATAAAAAGCTCAGAAAGAAAACAGCCACACAAAAAAAGAAATGGCTACAAACAAGTACCTTTCAATAATAACTTTAAACGTAAACGGACTAAATGCTCCAAACAAAAGACATCGAGTGGCTGAATGGATAAAAAACATGACCCATACATTTTCTGTCTACAAGAGACCCACCTCAGAAGTGGGACTCACACAGACTGAAAGTGAAGGGATGGAAAAATATCTTTCAGGCAAATGGAAATTAAAAGAAAGCTGGGGTAGCAATACTTATATCGGACAAAATAGACCTCAAAGTGAAGGCCATAACAAGAGATAAGGAAGGCCACTTCATAATACTAAAGGGATCAATACAACAAGAAGATATAACCCTGATAAACATATACGCACCCAATGCAGGAGCACCAAAGTACATAAAAAAAAACTCCTGGAAGATATCAAAGGAGAGATCAACAGCAATACAATCATAGCAGGGGACTTTAATACACCACTGACATCACTGGATAAATCCTCTAGACAAACAATCAGCAAAGAAACAGCAATCCTAAATGACTCACTAGATCAGATGGACTTAAATGACATCTTCAGAACACTTCACCCCAAAGCCACGGAATATACATTCTTCTGAAAGGCTCATGAGATATATTAAAAAATAGACCACATATTGGGTCACAAACAAAGTCTCCCCAAATTCAAGAAGATTGAAATCATAAAAAACATCTTCTCAGGCCACGATGGCATAATATTAGAAATAAACTACAATAAAAACAACCCAAAATACTCAAACACTTGGAAGCTGAATAGGATGTTATTAAATATTGATTGGGTTACCAATGAGATCAAAGAAGAAATTAAAAACATCCTGGAATCTAATGGCAATGAAAACACAGCAATCCAAAACCTATGGTACACAATGAAAGCAATCCTGAGAGGGAAGTTTATAGCTCTACAGGCCTATCTCAAAAAACAAGAAAAATTATAGTAAATCATCTAACTCTACAACTCAAAGAACTAGAAATGGAGCAACATGAAAAGCCCAGAGTGAGCAGAAGGAAGGAGATAATAAAGATTAGAGCAGAAATAAATGACATAGAGACCAAAAAAACAATACATAAGATCAATGAAACCAAGAGCTGGTTCTTTGAAAGGATAAACAAGATTGATGAACCTCTAGCCAGGCTCACTAAGAAGTAAAGAGAGAGGACCCAAATAAACAAAATCAGAAATGATAGATGCGAAATAACAACAAACCCCACAGAAATACAAATGATTGTTAAAAAATACTATGGACAACTCTACTCCAACAATTTAGGCAACCTAGAGGAAATGGACATATTTCTAGAAAAATACAACATTCAAAAACTCAATCAGGAAGAATCTAAAAATCTCAATAGGCCAATAACTATGGAAGAAATTGAAGCAGTCATCAAAAAGCTTCCAGCAAACAAAAGCCCAGGACAAGACAGCTTCACAGGGTAGTTTTACCAAACATTCAAGGAAAAACTAAAACCTATCCTCCTCAGACTACTACAAAAAATCTAAGAGGAAAGAACACTTCCAAGCTCATTCTATGAAGCCAGCATCCCCCTAATACCAAAACCAGGTAAAGACAACACAATGAAAGAGAATTACAGGACAATATCCCTCATGAACATAGATGCCAAAATCCTCAACAAAATCTCAGCAAATCGGATCCAGCAGTACATCAGAAAGATCATACACCATGACCAAGTAGGATTTATCCCATGCATGCAAGGATGGTACAATATCCGCAAATCAATAAACATGATACATCACATAAACAAATTGAAAGAAAAAAACCACATAGTCATATCAAATGATGCAGAAAAATCATTTGAGAAAATCCAATGCCCATTTTTGATAAAAACTCTCAGCAAGGCGGGAGTAGAAGGATCATACCTCAACATAATAAAAGCCATATATGACAGGCCCAGAGCCAACATCATACTCAATGGACAAAAACTAACACCATTTCCCCTAAAAACAGGAACAAGACAGGGATGCGCACTCTCACCACTCCTGTTTGATATAGTACTGGAAGTATGAGCCATTACAATTAGATAAGAAGAAAAAATAAAAGGCATCTAAATTGGAAAAGAAGTAAAACTGTCCTTGTTTGCAGACGACATGATATTATACATAAAAAACCCTAAAGACTCCATCAAAAAACTATTAGACTTAATAAATGAATTCGGCAATGTAGTAGAATACAAAATTAACGCCAAGAAATCTATGGCATTTCTATACACCAATAGTGAACTTACAGAAAGAGAGACTAAAAAAACAATCCCATTGACCATCGCACCAAAAAAATTAAGCTACCTAGGAATAAACTTAACTAAGGAGGTAAAAGACCTCTACTCAGAAAACTACAGGATGTTGAAAAAAGAGATAGAGGAAGACATAAACAGATGGAAGAACATACCGTGTTCATGGATTGGTAGAATCAACATCATTAAAATGTCCATACTACCCAAAGCAACCTATAAATTCAACACACTTTCCGTTAAAATACCAATGGCATACTTCAGAGATCTAGAACAAACTCTCCAAAAATTCATCTGGAATAAAAAAAGACCCCGAATAGCTGCAGCGATCCTGAGAAAGAACAAAATAGGTGGGATCTCAATACCAAATATCAAGCTGTATTACAAAGCCACTATTGTCAAAGCTGCCTGGTATTGGCACAAGAACAGACATATAGATCAACGGTATAGAATAGAGAGCCCAGAAATCGGCCCGAACCAATATGTTCAATTAATACTTGATGAAGGAGGCAAGAACATACAATGGAGCCAAGATAGTCTCTTCAATAAATGGTGTTGGGAAAATTGGATGGATACATGCAAGAAAATGAAACTAGACCACCAACTTACATCATACACAAAAATAAACTCAAAAATGGATAAAGGACTTAAATGTAGGAAAGGAAACCATAAAAATACTAGAAGAATCCAAAGGCAACAAAATCTCAGACATATGCCAAAGCAATTTCTTCACTGATACAGCTCCTAGGACATTGGAAATAAAGAGAAAATAAACAAATGGGACTACATCAAAATAAAAAGCTTCTGCATAGCAAAACACATCATCAACAAAACAACAAGAAACCCCACTGCGTGGGAAAACATATTTGTCAATGTTATATCTGATAAGGGCCTAATTTCCAAAATTTATAGGGAACTCATACAACTTAACAAAAGGAAGATAAACAATCTGATCAAAAAATGGGCAAAGAACCTAAATAGACACCTTTCAAAAGAGGACATTCAGAAAGCCAAGAGACATGAAAACTTGCTCAAAGTCACTAATCATCAGAGAGATGCAAATCAAAATAACAAATAACAATGAGGTATCATCTCACACCTGTCAGAATGGCTATCATCAACAAATCCACAAACGACAAGTGCTGGAGAGGATGTTGAGAAAAAGGAACACTCGTGCACTGCTGGTGGGAATGCAGAATGGTGCAGCCACTATGGAAGACAGTATGGAGTTTCCTCAAAACTAAAAATGGAACTCCCATTTGACCCTGTGATCTCACTTCTAGGAATATATCCAAAGAAACCAGAAACACCAATCAGAAAGGATATATGCACCCCTATGTTCATAGCAGCACAATTCATCATAGCTAAGATCTGGAAACAGCCTAAGTGCCCATCAGTAGATGAATGGATTAGAAAACGGTGGTACATCTACAGGATGGAATACTATGTTGCTGTAAAAAAGAAGGAGCTCTTACCATTTTCAACAGCATGGATGGAACTGGAGAGCATTATGCTAAGTGAAATAAGCCAATCAATGAAGGAAACACACATGATCTCACTCACTCATGGATAATAGAGACCATTATAAACTTATGAACAAAAATAGATACAGAGGCAGAGTTGCCTTCAACAGATTGTCAAACTACAGCGGGAAAGCCAGGGAGGGTTTTGGGGCCGGAATAGGGGGGGTTAGAGATCAACGGAAGGACTTGTATGCATGCATATAAGCATAACCAATGAACATAAGACACTGTGGGGTAGGGGAGGCTGGGGGATTGTTAAGGGCGGGAAAAAAAAAGGAGACATATGTAATACTCTTTGTAATACCTTTAGCAATAAAACAATTAAAAATCAATAAAATAAAATAAAAATTGACTTTTGTAGAACAACATATAATGAAATTGCACTGGTGCATTTCACAAAAAACTAGTGTTTTTTGTATCTATTCTTTTTTCTCTCTTTCTGCCTTCTTTTTGGCTTATTTTTCAACCCCATTTTATTGCCTTTGTTGACCTATTAATTATAACTTTTTGTCATATTATTTTAGTAGTTGCTTTAAGGCTTATACTTTATATCTATACTTTATTACAGTTTACCTTCAAATAATATTATGCCACCTTATGTAAGGAATGAGAACTCTATAGCAGTATAATTTCATTTTTCCCTCCTAGCCTTTGTGTTCTTGTTATAATTTTTTCTGTATATACTATGAAGTACTCAATACCTTTTAGTTATATCTTATATCTCTTAAGTAGATTTTAGTAATCAGAAAATAAGCCCCGTTTGAAAGACTTCCTTTTACATTTTTATTCTACATGCATGCTGGTAACAAATTCTTTCAGCGTTAGTACTAGTATGTCTGAAAAAGGCCATGTTTTCCTCTGGGGAAAAAAAATCTTTAGATGGAAAGTTCTTAAAATTTTTGTTTGTTATTTTTTTCAGCTTTTCAATACTTTAAAGATGTAACTCCACTGTCTTCTAGTTCACAGTGTGGATAAGAAATATAAAACAGGTTGTCATCCTCATCTTTGTTCCTTTGTATGCAAGGTGGTGTTTTGTTTTTTTCTCTCCATTTTTAAGAAAACTTTTTTTATAATTGCTGGTTTAAAGCAATCTCATTATGATGTTACTTTGCGTACTTTTTTCCTTGTGTTCTGTGGTTGGGATTCATGGAACTTTTTGAATCAGTTATTTTATAGTTTTATTAAATTTGGAAACTGTGCAATCATTATTCTTCAAATTTATTTTCTGTTCCCCACTCTCTATTCCTTTCAAGTGTGCTGCTTGAAGTTTTCCTACAGCTCACAGAAAGCTCTGTTTGTTACCAGAGAAAAGTGTGGGTGGTCTTTCTCCATTGCTACTGGGATTGGGATTCTTGGGGTACCACTGGAATAAGCACTTCTGGAGGCCCCTATGGGAGGGTGAGGTATGCTAAAAAGCTTTATTTCTGTGAATTACATCCCTTCAGGAAAGCTAAAAGCAGAGTTAGAGTCCAGAATTTCCTTTCATGTTGGAACTGGGACCAATTCAGTAGGTATAGTCCGTTAGTCCATTGTGTGGGGGATCTGAATGGCCATGAGTCATGTGGGTGAATGCAGTGGGAGCCCCCACAAACCCAAGTTCTAAGAGTCCCAAGAGCAATAAGAGACAAGGGGAAACAAGAGAGCAAAATTCTTTGTTCAGAGGATTAAATATCCCAAATGTCTAGCACATGCACTAGCCACATCCATTCTCGCCAATGACATTTGTTCTCCTAGGTGTGACTTACAGCAAGTGCCTCCCCTTTGCCACCCCAACTTTATTGGGATATGTCTATCTTCCCTTTGTTGCACCCATGGGGAGTGTAAAGTTGTAGCTTCCTGGTGAAGCTGCCCAAATGGCATGCCTAGAATGGCTGGCTTCCCCTTTGCTCCTTTTCTGTTATTAATAACTAGGTTAATTATTATGGAATCATGTTCATTTATTACTCCATTTTTTCCTTTTTATTTTGAAAAGGCTCTATTAATATGTCTTTGAGTTTACTAATCATTCCTTCTGCCATTTCTATTTGATTATAAATTCTATTTAATTTATTTTTCATCCTAGAGATATTATTTTTTAGATCAAGAATTTTAAATAGAGCTCTTTATATCTTCTGTGTCAAATTCAAAATGTTCAGTCTTTCCTGTAGCTTCTAGAATAGGTGAAATAGTTACAATAACTGAATTAATATTTTTGTCTACTAATCCTGTCATCCATGTCAATTCTGGGTCAACATCAGTTGACTGTTTTTTTCTAATTGTAGGTAATAGTATCCTTATAGCTTGAATGCCTTCTAATTTTTTATTGGAGGTTATTAATTTTGATTCCAACTTACTGTGCACTGGATGCTTTTATACTCCTAATCTATATAGATAAACAGGTAATATGCAAATTAGCTGGGCATCATGACCGGCTCAGGGCTCAGGAGGAGGCTGCATAACGACAGCTCAGGAGAAACTGCAGGCACAGATGGGTGGGAGGGGACTGCGTGCTGCCCCCACCCCAGTGGACACACACCAGGGGTGGGGAGGTGCTCTGAGTGGCCATGGCATAGCTCTGAACATGCCCCCGGTGGGTGGCAGCAGAAGCCAGAGTGAAGCAGCCTGGGTCCCGGGTGGCAGAGGGAAGCCAGTGCCAGCAGCCACAGGAAGGAAGGCCTATTCTTGCACGAATCTTTGTGCATCAGGCCTCTGGTATATCTATAATATACTATATTTTTTTTCCTAAAAATAGACTGTTAAGAAATATGATACTTAAATATACCTATCTATCTATATTAGTGGTTCTCAACCTTTTGGCCCTTTAAATACAGTTCCTCATGTTGTGACCCAACCATAAAATTATTTTCGTTGTGACTTCATAACTGTAATGTTGCTACTGTTATGAATTGCAAATGTAAATATCTGATATGCAGGATGGTCTTAGGCGACCCCTGTGAAAGGGTCGTTCGACCACCAAAGGGGTCGCGACACACAGGTTGAGAACCACTTAACTATATCTACATTTATTACTAACCTTTGTTCTGTTATATATTCAGCTTACTTAGAAACAGTTTGATCTCTTTGAGCTTCTCCTTTAAATTTTGTTAATTAGGAGAATAGCTATTGGCCTAGAAACTCAATTCTCCCACAGCTTTAAAAGACATAATTCTGATCATCTGTTACCCTAAGAATTATGGTATTTTTCACTGATTAGAGAACAAGCACTATTTCCAAATCCTGTGTGAGTGTCAAAGATTGTGACTTTAATCTTTTGCAGGTATTTTCTTTTCTGGATTCAGACAATTCCCCCCATGCACTTGGTGATCAGTGCTGTACTGAGTCCTCAGAGGGGACTTGGAGGGCCTCAGGTTTTTCTTTGCATGAAGCTCTCTCTTCCGTGCTGTTCTGTGCTGGGTGCCCCAGCCTCTGTAATCTCACCAGACTCTCAGCTCCATCTCTCCATTTTCAGAGCCAGTGTGGCTCTCCTTGGGTTGCTCCTTCCTGCACCACAGCCTGGGATTATATGTTGCAAACCTGGGCAATCACGGGTCTCAGAGCATTTATTTTATGTCTCTCAGACATTAGCATTCTTTGTTGCCTTATATTTAGTGCCTTAAGAACTGTATTTTTCTTCATATATTTTGTCTCTACTTTTGCTTTTTTCAGGCTGGAGAATAATTTCTGTCCTTGTAAATCCACCTTGTCAAGAAATACAGGTTTCCCTTAGAGCTGAGGATCTATACAAAACAAACTCCTCACCTATTTTTAAAGTACATCGTATTCTTGTATATGCTCATGTATGTCCATGCTCCTTGCCATTCTTTCTTATGTATCATTGCTCCCTCTTCCACCTGATCAACACCAACTTAATTTCCAAACCACACTCCAATTCTCTGATTATTTTTTCTAAATGCTCTCAGGCATAGGTAGTCCTTTGTTCCTGCTCACACAGCACTCCACTTATTACCTCATTAGAGCCCTACGAACAGTTTTATAATTATTTGTTTAGTTTTTTTCTTTTTACTCAGCTAAACCATGTACTACTATCTTGCCTACTCAGAATAAGCACTATGCTTAGCTCATTAAAGGAATCCAGTAAAACGTGTTGACTGAATAAAACATCCAGAGCATTGTGACTCTCCTCTGTGATCAGGAGCACAGAGACTTAGCATAAAAATGAGAAAATGAAGCAATCTCGATAATTTTTAAAATTTTAAAAATTTCAATCTGTTATAAAAATTTATTTGTTGGTAGGTGACAGTCAAATATATATGCCTATTTTTTAGAAAAAACAGTAGTTTCACACTTTGATTTTTTTCTTTAAAATTTTCCTTTATTTCTATTTTATTTTATTTCTGGTATAGAGAACATTTGCATAATTTATACAACCACCATAATATATCTCTATGATATATTAAGATATACCATAATATATCTTTCTGATCTGTAAATGCTCAAATATAAAGGTATTATTATGCTTTATCATGCTATACAACATAAATATTTGATTAACAATCCAAGAAGAATTGGAGAAATATGTTAGTTGACAGATAAATAAAAACATTTTTTAAGGGCATGTTATACCAGCATCATGACATAATAAAGTGAGAGGGAATATTTAATGAAGCTCTTATAAAAAAAGTAATAAATGTGTCCTGAATTATTGTTTTGATCTTTCTGCTAGGTATTGCAACATTGAGCTAATCATGTCAAATCATAGATTACTATTCTATTTCTCTCTATTGTGAACTATGAGCCATCCATAGACATTTACTATTTATCATTCTTTTGTTCTGTAATTCTTTCCCATAATTCCAGATAACAAATAGAATCCTATAGTCCCCTATTTCCCTATGACCCATTGATGATTATTAAATTGTTTTGAGATCTAAGAATCTGTTTTTTAAAGAACCACAGGCAATACTGATTCAGCCATATTGAGTCTTCCAAGGTTCAAAGATTATTATAGGCAAAGATGTTGATTTGTGGCCTTCAGTATCTATGGTGACAAAGAGGCTAGAGCAGTGATGGTGAACCTTTTGAGCTCGGCATATCAGCATTTTGAAAAACCCTAACTTAACTCTGGTGTCATGTCACATATAGAAATTTTTTGATATTTGCAACCATAGTAAAACAAAGACATATTTTTGATATTTATTTTATATATTTAAATGCCATTTAACAAAGAAAAATCAACCAAAAAATGAGTTCGTGTGTCACCTCTGACATGCGTGTGGTAGGTTCACCATCGCTGGGCTAGAGTTAATAGCTATGGTGTCAAATTACATTAGAAGCCTTTTCTTTTTTAAAAAATACATTTTATTGATTTTTTACAGAGAGGAAGTTAGAAACATTGATGAGAGAGAAACAAAGATTAGCTGCCTCCTGCACACCCCCTACTGGGGATGTGCCTGCAACCAAGGTACATGCCCTTGACTGGAATCAAACCTGGGACCCTTCAGTCTGCAGGCCAACTCTCTATCCACTAAGCCAACCCGGCTAGGGCAGAAGCCTTTTCTAAAACCCTGAGGTCTTCAGTGCGGTGAACTGCTTAGCTAGTCTTTCATTTATATCTGGAGCAATGATTGGTGCTACAAATATGGCCAAGAAAACAGCATTTAACACTGCAGCAAATATTAGACACATTATGTGGCCCAGAATCCAAGTACTGTAGGTCAGTACAAAAAGGCAAGACTTTAAAGGCCCAGATATATATAGGCTGTGACCACAGGTATGCCTTGACCATAGCTGTGGTCTATATCACAAGACATGTTCAATAAAAGAACCTCATCCTGAAAAGTAGGAGACCATGTTCTAATCCATTCTCTTTCATTATCTTACAATAGAACTTTAGAATTATTTAACATCTCTAGAGAATAAGACAGATCCTGCTTCTTAGGGCAAGTGACAAGAATGAAGAAAGAAACATAAGCAAAAGGCCAAGGAGGCATTGTATAAATCACTACACCTGCATCATGAATATCTACCTGAGGTGGTCACTAGAGAACTCGTAAGGTAGAAAACGCACCTTAAATTCGAATTATATTGCAGGAATCCCAGAACTACTCCAGGGTCAGTAGGGCTAAAACACTAATTTCCTCAGGAATCACATCTCTGTCATATTAATAGACATTGATTTGACCCAAATACATATGTCTACTAACTTTTGCCTTTCAAGAAATTCTTTCTTGGAGGAGGAAGACTAAAGAGTCTTTTACCCTCCCTCCCTGATGGAGCCAGCTCCCTGTGTAAGTGTAACTAGATTCTTCTGTAGCTATGAGGTCTTCTCTGTGTAATAGTGCTTACACGGTGCATAGTAGTTCTCAGTTTACATTTTGTTTCTCCAATAAACTGCAATCTCCTTGAAGTCAGAATAATATTTTATCAACACAGAGCATAACTAGCACATAGTTAATTGTTAATATTTGTGTAAAAATGATGTCTTCTACTTTGTCATCCTTTAAATTGGGATTACATTACTGTATGAATGCTAAGATCTCTTATTTTTAGCATTCTAATAAAACACTAGTCACAGACATAATAATATCTTGAATTAATGTAGACATTCTTTTCACTTTACTTTTCAAAAATGCAACAGCAGCTAAAAATCTATGTTTTTGCAACATGGCTTATTATAAAGAGAAGTATGAAAAAAATCACTAGAAGATTTAAGAAGACCTTGGCACAATTAAAAACATTTAAATTGCTTTCTGTCTCAGATCCTAAGAACAAGTATTTTATTATTTTAACACTGCTGATATTTGAAGCTAATTTCACAGATATGAATGATATGAATTTCCTATATTATCAACTGAAAATGCAAAATGTCCCATAGTATCCAGAAGCAGACTAAGGAAAATTATAGTAATTAATATAAAGAATAAACGCTTGCTTCTTATTTACCGGGTTTGTTTTGTTACATATTTTACATTTGGCATAAAAACATGAATTTTGACTTAGAGGCATGTCTGTGATTAATACAAAAATAGAAGTTTACATTAATCTTCAGAAATTATTTAAACATTATTGTGTATAGAAAATTCTTCTCAGATAAAGTAGAAAATATTTTTACTCAAATGTTTAAAAATAATATCAATGTTTTTTAACAATATGTTTTTTAAAGTATTTAAATGTGTTACATTACATGCTTATTCCCCTATGTTTATAATAAGTACAGTCTGATATTTAGAAATAGGTTGAACTCAAGATATTTTAAAATGTATTTAATACTCTAAATCAGCACTGTTGAATAAAAATGTAAGTGTGGGGCATAAATAATTTAATAACTACATTTTAAAAATAATCAGGTAAATAATACATTTGATAAAAAGAGTAAATAATATATTACCAATCCAATGTGCAATCAATACAAAATTATTAATGAGATATCATAAAGTCCATTGTTACTATTAACTCATTGAAACTCAGTGTGTATTTTATCCTCACAGTACACCTCAGTTGAGACAAACCCCACATCAAGTGTTTGATAATTCATGTAGATAAGTGGCTATCATATTAGATCATTTAACTCTATAGCACATTACATTACATATCTACATGATATAGATACTATAGTATATACAGTGGAAGCATTCCAAATGGCACTAAAAAACCATACATCCAGAAGGAAGTATTATCAATAATATTGGAAATTTGTAAGTTTCTCAATGTATTTTCTTTATAGCCTCATCCTAGTTAAATGTTAGCACACTAGAGAACCAAAGTAGTAGGGGAAAGGACGGAGTGAGTGTAGAATGTGAGTGGGTGAGTGGCTGTGAGGGAGAGTGTGTGTGGGTGGGAGGGCATCTGTCTGTAGGAGCTAGAGCTCTGGGTGGGGGGGTGGTTCAGGCACTTCTGGCAGAGGAGCTGCTGGCCACCTTATGCTGCTTGGCCCAGCACTTCTCTTCCCTTGAGATTGGAGAGTGTACCATTTCGGTGGGCCGGAGGGTCCTCCATGGGTGGAAGCTGTGGAGAGCAACTGTGCCCCAGATGCCCTAGGCCACAGACAGGCGCACTCTGCCACACTGCTGGGACCCAAAACCCCAACACAAGGGCTAGACTTAGTGACTAGGTAGACCTGAACCTTAGGCCTCAGAGGACCGTTCCAAATGCCTTAACAAGTTGTGCCTGGTGCCTGCCATGCTATTTGGCGAGCAGGGCACCCAGAATGCTCCACCCTCTCCACGAGCAGAGCACAAGGCCTGCACCCTCCACAGGCTGAGCTCCTGACCCACCCAACCCATCCACTAGCAAAGTGTCCAGCCTGTTTCATGGCCTTGACACATGATCTTCCCAGATGCAGGGACCTGCTGCCAAAACCCAGCACAACTAACCCAGCGCACCTCCATGGCTGGCCCCACCACCTTGACTTGCTGCACTGGACCAGCCATCGTGATCCATAGTGCCTGACCCTGCACCTCTGGACAAATGTACCTGCTTCATGAGGATGGCATCATACCCATGACCTGATGCCCTAGGACAAAGGGACCTGCCACAGCCACACAGCGCACCTAACCAGGCACCACCAGAAGATCAGACCCACCACTGGGACACTGTGCAACACATCAAGTCTGGTGGCATGTACCTTACCCGGCCTGCCTCACCCAGTGCCCCCAATCAAAAGACAGCTGTCTAGATCTTCCAGACAAAAAAAATCAACAAGGAAACATAAACACTAAACAACACTCTAGATCAAATGGATTTAATAGAAATTTACAGAACATTCAGCCCAAAGCAGAATATAAATTCTTCTCAAGTGCACATGGGACATTGAGAATGGGACAATCTCAAAGATAGACACAAACAAAGTCTCCCCAAATTTAAGAGAATGGGAATCATATCAAGCATATTTTCAGATCACGATGACATAAACTAAAAATAAATTAAAATAAAAATACCCCAAAACGTTAAAAAATATTGAAACAAATTTCACGTTATTAAATAATGGTTACCAATGAAATTCAGAAAGAAATAATAAACACTCCTAAAAACAAATGAAAATTAACACAAAACCACCCAAAATCTATGGTAACAGCAGTCATGAGAGGAAAGTTCATAGTTCTATAGGCCTATCTCAAGAAAGAAACAACAAACATTTCTAATAAATTATCTAATTCTACAACTTAAAGAATTATAAAGAGAACTATAAGAAAAACCCAGAGTAGGTAGAAGAAAGGAAATAATAAATATCAAAGCAAAAAATAAATGGCATGGAGACTAAAAAAAATAAATAAAAAAAATACAAAAGATCAATGAAAACAAGAGCTGGTTCTTTGAAAAGATGAATAAGATTGATGAACTTTTAGCCAGACTCATCAAGAAGCAGAGAGAGGATCCAAATAAATAAAAGAAGAAACAAAAGAGGTGAATTAACAACTGATACCACAGAAATACAAAGGATTGTAGGGCAATACTATGAACAACTATATGACAACAAGCTGGACAATGTGGATGGAAATGTAACCTTCTGAAACTGAATCAGGAAGAATCAGAAAACCAGAATAGGCTGATAACAATGGATGAAATTGAAGCAGTAATCAAAAACTCCTAGCACACAAAATGCTTGGCCCAACTGGCTTCACAGGGAAGTTTTACCAGATATTCAAAGAAGAATGAGCACCCATTCCTCCACAAGCTATTTCAAAAAATGCAAGAGAAAGGAACACTTCCAAGTTCTTTTCATGAGGCCAGCAGTATACTAATTCAAAACCCAAATAAAGACACTACAAAGTAAGATAATTACAGGCCAATATCCCTGATGAGTATAGATGCTGAATTCCTCAACAAAATATTAGCAAATCACATACAGCAATATATTAAAAAAAAAAAAAACATACAGCATGACCTAGTGGGTTTTACTCCAGGGATGCAAAGCTGGTACAATATTCTCAAATAAAGATATGTGATATAAGACATAAACATATTGAAAGACAAAAATCACATGACCATATCAATAAATGCAAAAAAAAGGCATTCAAGAAAATCTAACATCTATTTTTTATAAAAAAAATCTCAGAAAAGTGGGAATAGAGAGATCATACCTTAACATAATAAAGGCCATATGTGACAAACCTACAGCCAAAATCATGCTCAATGGTCAAAAACTAAAATCATTTTCCCTAAGAACAGGAATAAGACAGGGATGTCTACTTTCACCACTTTTATTCAACACTAGAGGCCCGATGCACAAAATTTGTTGCAAGAGTATGCATTCCTTCACCCAGCTGACGCACTGGCTTCCCTCTGACACCCAGGACCTGGGCTTCCCTCACAGCCCTGGCTTCTTCCCGAAGGTCGTCCAGAAGGACATGTGGTATAATTAGCATATTACGCTTTTATTATTATAGATGGTACTGTTAGTCTTAGTCACAGTGATCAGAAAAGAAGAACTAAAAGGCATTCAAATTGGAAAGGAGGAAGTAAAACTTTCATTATTCTCAGATGACATGAAATTGTACATAGAAAACCATAAAGACTCCAACAAAAAACTACTAGATTTGATAAATGAATTTGGCAATGTAGCGGGATACAAAATTAACACCCAGAAATCAATGGCTATTTTATACACCAATATATGAATTCTCAGAAAGAGAAACTAAAAAAATCAGTCCCATTTACCATTGCAACAAGAAAATTAAGACACTTAGAAATAAACTTAACCAAGGAGGTAAAAGACCTGTGTTCAAAAAATTACAGAATGTTGAAAAAAGAGATAGTTGAAGATATAAATAAGTGGAAGAATATACTGTGTTTATGGTTTGGTGGAATCAACATCATTAACATGTCCATATTACCCAAAGCAATCTATAGATTCAATGCTATGCCTGTCAAAATATCAATGACATATTTCACAGATCTAGAACAAACACCCCAAAAATTTATTTGGAAAATGAAACAGAACAGAAAAATGATTAGCCACAGAAATCTTGAGAAAGAAGAAAAAAATTGGAGGGATCACAATACTGCATATAAGCTATACTACAAATCCACTTTAATCAAAACAACCTGGTACTGGCTACATTTAATGTCTTTGAGTATAACATTTGTATAATGTTCTGCCAATCAGAACAGGGATATAGATAAATGTAACAGAACAGAACACCCAGAAATTGACCTAAACAATTATGCCCAATTAATATTTGATAAAGGAGATAAGAGCATGCAATGGAATAAAGGCAGTCTCTTTAATAAATGGTGTTGGGATAACTGGACAGGTATATGTATAGGTATAAAAATGAAGTAGACTATTAACTTACACCATACACAAGAACAACCTCAAAATAGATAAAAGACTTAACTGTAAGTCATGAAACCATAAAAATCCTTGAAAATAAATGGGCAGCAAAATCTCAATGATCTCATGTAGCAAAATTTTCACTGATAGAATACTTAGGGCAAGAGAAATAAAGGAAAAATAAACAAATTAGACTACATAAAGATAAAAAGCTTCTTCACAGCCACAGGAACCAGCATCAGTATGAAAAGGGAAGCCACTGCATAAGTGAACACATTTGCCAATGATACATCTGACAAGGGGTTGATTTCCAAAATATATATATAAAGTACTCATGCAACCCAACGCCCAGTCAAAAAACGGGCAGAGGACCTTAATAGATACTTCTCCAAAGAGAACATACAAACGGCATATGAAGAAATGCTCAGCGTCACTAATCATCAGTGAGATGAAAATTAAAAGGACAATGAAGGATTATCTCACACCTGTCAGAATGGCTATCATCAATAAATCAACACAGAACAAGCGGTGGCGAGGATGTGAAGCCAAAGGAAACCTCGTGCACTTCGTGGGAATGCAGACTGGAGCGGCCACTGTGGAAACTAGTGTGGAGTTTTCTCAAAACATTAAAAATGAAACTTCCATGTTACCCAGTGGTCCCACGTTTAGGAATATATCCTAAGACCCCTGAAATGCCAATCAGAAACAATATATGCCACCCTATGTTCATAGCAACATTATTTACAACAGCCAAGATCTGAAAACTGCCCAAGTGCCTGTTTTATCAGTAGATTAGGGAATAAAAAAGATGTGGTATACATTCACAATGGGACCCTATGCAGCTGTAAAAAACAAGGACCTCTTACCTTTTGAGACCACGTGGATGGACCTGGAGAGGATTATGCTAAGTGAAATAAGCCAGTCAGAGAAAGACAAAACATCATAAGATCTCTCTTATATGTGGAATTTAGCAAACAAAATAAACTGGAAAAAAAAAATAGACCCAGAGACATGGAAGCATACAACAGACTGAGGATTCTCAGAGGGAATGAAGGGGGGTGGCTGAAAGAGATCCAACAAAGAACATAGCATTTATGCATAACCCATGGACATAGACAAAAATGAGGTGAAGGTCTAGGTAGGGAGCTGGAGTGGAGAGGAGAGGGTCAATGGGGAAAAATTAAAGGTGGACATCTTTGATATTATCATCAATAAAGACAAAAAAATGCCAGCACACTTATCTATTTGACAGTAAGATATTAAGACATATTTAAGGTCATAAGATGTTAAGATTTATAGTCTTGGCCCTTTATTACACCAGAATTTTCACAAAACCATCAGATACTTTTAGAATTCATGCAATTATCGCTGGATGGGAATATAGATAATATGATATCCTTATCTAATCTTCATCTGTCACTCCATTGACTGGATAGGTTTATTTAATTCTGTTTCTGGAATATGTAGCTTGCTTACTCATTAGTTCAAGAAGAATGCACTTGCTTAACGGGGAAATACTTTCCAGATAAAATAGGAAATATTTTTACTCAAAGTCATTATATCAAATGCTTAGAAACAAAAACAATGTGGTTTAGTTTTCTCAGAATGTGTATTTTAAAATACCTAACTGTTACAAAATTCAGAAGCTACTGGTTTCATGCCAATGACAGTTTTTCATTCAAATGCCATTAAACATATTGATGAATCTATAAACACTAAAATAAGAACTTTAAAGTTGTAGTATTGAGATGCGTAGCCATCAGGCACATGTCACTAAATAAAATGTAGCTAATGTGACTGAGAAAAATTTTTTTTTTTAATTTTAAGTAAATTTAATGTAATTTTTTTAGCTTTATTGGGATATAATCTATAAAAATAAAAGCATAATATGCTAATTAGACCGGATGTCCTTCCAGACAAAGCCGCAGTGGGTGGGGGCCGAGGCAGAGGCAGCAGAGGCCTCTGGCCATAGCGGCGGCGGGTAGGAGCCTGGCCGAAGCACTTGCACGAATTTTGTGCATTGGGCCTCTAGTTGATGTATAATATTGTATAAGTTCAGGATATACAATGTGATGATTTAATATGTTGTGGAATGATTACCAAGATAGTTCATACCTCCATCACCTCACATAATTACCATTTTTTGTGTGTCTGTGATGAGAACATTTAAGTTTTACTCTTTTAGAAATGTTTAAGTTTATAATTCAGTTAACTATAGTCACCAAGCTGCACATTATAGCCCCAGAACTTATTTATCTTATAAATGGAAGTTTGTATCCTTTGTCCAGTATCTGCCCACTCTCCCCCTGCCCCAGACCCTAGCAACCACCATTCTACTCTCTGTTTCTAAAGTTCAGTTTTTATGTTTGCCACCTATAAGTGATATAATACAATATTTATCTTTTTCTATTTTTAAAATTGTATTTATGTATTTATATTTTTGTTATTAAGTTGTAAGAATGCCTTATATAATTTGGATATTAACCCCTTATCAAAAAGAATGTTTGAAAGTATTTTTATTTAAATTTTAAAGCAGATTCTATACTCAGTTTGAATACTGTAAAATATTTAAATACCCTAGGAATAACTTCAACATGTGAATCCACCTTTTAAACTAAATTTTATGAAATCTAACAATAAATCAAGTATTCCCCCAAAAAATTCATAAGCAAATTGAGGTATTATAAGTGTAAAACATAGACATAATACAATAAAAATAATTTAGTAGTTCATTAATAATTTTCATAATAATTATATCTTGAAATGACAAAATTTTGGATCTATTGTGTTAAATACAATATATGATTAAAATTAATTTACTCTATATTTCTTTTACTTTAATATAGCTTCTAGGATAATTAAAATTATATATGTGGCTCACATTGTAGTTCTATTGGGCAGCACTGGGATAATTATTGTTTTCATAAATATTCATTATCTCAACAATGTGAGATAATGTTTGTTGTTATCTCAACAAACTGTGATAGACTTCATGGAGAAAAAGGTGATTTTATCAGACAGAATTATCTCAATAATTCAGGACACTAGGATGTGTTAAATTATTCAGTAAAAATATAATGACAAAAAGACACAATTCATATAATATGTATATAAAACAGTGTATGTAATTAATATAAAGAAAAATCAGGTTATTATTACTGATTGATAGTTACAATCCACTTAAGCAATAGAATAAGACATTATTTACTATTGAAGCCTTAGAAAAGAAAATAAGACACAATAAATCACTGATCAAAACACCTATTATGCCAAAATATTTGATGCCAACTTATCTTTTATTTTCAGGGGAAATTTTAAAAAAACACTACAAAAACATGCTATTATAAAGATAACATATAGCTTGTGATATGTAATCACATAGTCTGATAATGTTACTTTGATGCCAAATATAATGTAAGAGATATCAACACTCAACATTTATTGGCAACTACCAAAATCCTATTGTGTGAAAGGCATTGCTGCAGGCACCTCAGAAAGAAACTATGCAGGACCTCTGGAAGGCAGAGAAGATTAAAGCCAAAATAATTTTACTTGTGTTGCGGATGTTGGAATATTTGAAAATATTTTTAGTTAGAAGAATTAAAGAAGAATTCATATTGACAGTTACTTTTTAGTTGGGTCTTACTCTTAGCAAAATCATATTCTGTATCTGCAAAGATAATTTTTATAAATTAAACACATTATCATATTTAATGTATGAAGAGTACTTAATGCTTTAATCAATGCTTCTGAACATGTGCATGGAGGTCCCTAAAGACACTTTCATGTGGTCCCTTTCTCTAATTTACATATCTATGTGAACCATAATTTTCTTCAATTACAAAAGCTGAAATGACATTTCACAACAGATTGTATGCACAAACTGATATGAGAATCCAGCTGTGAACAACAAAGGAAATAATAGAGACATCTTTTTTTAAGTAAAATAATGTCATTCTTCTTATTTTTTCTTGTTTGAAAAATATTTTTCAGGAAAATGTATTATTTATGTTAATGTAATAAATTATTTATTGTTATTTTAAAATTAATATATATATTTTTAATTTCCTGTTTTACTTTCTAACAGAATAAAGTGATAGTTATAATCCACATCAACATAAACTCTTTGAGGCACTTTTTTCCCCACTTTCTTTTTAAAAAAACATTTATTGGTGAGAGTATTACAGATATCTCTCCCTTTTTTCCTCAATTTCCCTTGTCCATTGAAGCCCACCCAACCCCAGACCTTCATCACCCTATTGTCTTTTTCCATGGATAACACATGTATGTGTATAAGTTCTTTGGTTAATCTTTTCCCACCCACCCTCAGCCCTCCTTCCCTCTGAGATTCATCAGCCTATTCCATGTTTCCATGACTCTGATTCTCTTTTATTCATTAATTTATTTTGTTCCTTAGATTCCTTATTCATTTATTTTGATTTTTAGATTCCATTGTTGATAGATATATATTTATTGCCATTTTATTTTTCTTATTTTTGATTATTTCTTCTTCTTCTTCTTTTCTTCTTCTTCTTCTTCTTCTTCTTCTTCTTCTTCTTCTTCTTCTTCTTCTTCTTCTTCTTCTTCTTCTTCTTCTCCTTCAACATTTTATGTAATACTGGTTTGGTGGTGATGAACTCCTTTAGCTTTATCTTGTCTCTGAAGGTATTTATCTGACTTTCAATTCTAAAAGAGAACTTTTCTGGGTAGAATAATCTTGGTAGTAGGTCCTTGCTTTGCACCACTTTGAATTTTTCTTGCCACTCCCTTCTTGCCTGCAAAGTTTCTGTTGTGAAATCAGCTGACAGTTTATGGGCACTGCCTTGTAGGTAACTAACTGCTTTTCTCTTGCTACTTTTAAGATTATAACTTTGTCTTTAACCCTTGGCATATTAATTATGGTGTGTCTTGGTGTGGACCTATTTGGGTTTATCTTGTTTGGGACTCTTTATGCTTCCTGGACTTGTAAGTCTATTTCTTTCACCAGGTAGGGGAAGTTTTCTGTCATTATTTCTTCAAATAGGTTTTCAATTTCTTCCTCCCTCTCTCCTCCTTCTGGCACCTGCATGATTCCAATATTGGTATGCTTGAAGTTGTCACCGAAGCGCCTTACACTGTCTTCATATTTTGGATTCTTTTTTCTTTTTTCTTTTCTGATTATGTGTTTTTTCTTCCTCATATTCCAAATCACTGATTTGATTCTCAATGTCCTCTATTCTACTGTTGATTCCCTGTACAATACTCTTTATTTTAGCTAGTGCATCCTTAATTTCTGATTGTTCCTTTTTTATGTCTTTGATGTTCTTATTAAATTCCTTGACATTCTCACTAAGTTCCTTGACATTCTCACTAAGTTCCTTAAAGCTCTCTTTAAGTTATAGGGCAGTCTGAGTTCAGTGGTTACTTATTTGAGAGATTTTAGGAAAGCCCGAGTCCTGGACAGGCCATTCATATGGAAAAGCCCTTGCAAACAGCTTGAGTGGGGGACTGAAAATTGGGTGAGGATTTCAGAGAATCACTAGGGCTGGGTGAACAGTGTGGGAAGGTTGATGAAGACTTAGATATGTTGCCTGCCAGTCAGCTTTTGGAACAATGACCTCTGCCAGCATTTTTTTTCTGGGAGAAAGCTTCCCCCCACCCCATTTCTTATCTTGATACCAGACAATTTAGTTCCTCCCCTTATGTCCCTGGATTCTTTCAAGCTGCAGCTCCAGTGCTGGAGCTCAGAGGGAGTGAGTCTGAGTAAGTTTGTGCACAGGGCATTTAAGAGGAACCACATGGGTCTCCAGATGCTTGTGTGTCACTCAGCCAAAATCCCTGCTGGTGTTTATATCCTAAAGTTATAGGGACTTCTCTCCCTAGCACTGGAACTCTGGGATGACAGTTCTGGTGTGAAGCTGAGAGCCCTTGATCCTCACAGGAGGCTTCCTCTCCAAGATATCCCTTCCGATTAAAAATATGCCACACATGGGTGTTGAACCAGCCTGTTTTGTGCCTCCACCCCTCCTACCAGTCTCAATGTGCTCTCTTCTTTAATTCTCTACTTGTAGGGCTTCCATTCAGCCAGATTTCAGGTGGTTCTGAATGATGGTTGTTCTGTATTTTAGTTGTAATTTTGATGTGATTGTGGGAGGTGGCGAGTACTAGATTTACCTACACTGCCGTCTTGGTTCCTCCTCCTACTTCTTTGAGGTTCTTAATCATTTGTTTAAATATATAGGGGGTCTTGGATATAAAGCCTTTTAGAATTGTTGCTTTAAAAGTTCCTCCTTTAATTATATAATTACCAGGAAGAGGAAGCCATGAAGGCACACTGCTCAGATCTCCCTTCAAGGTAACTTGCTGCAAGAAGGTAGGTGACACACAATCAGCCTTGAACTGCAAAATGTCTAGTGTAGGATTTTATTAGCAGGCATTCTTTGCTCTGGGCCCTTGCTGAGACTCTCTCAAAGCTGAATTACACAGTCTGAACTTCGAGACCTTCTTCCTTCTTCCTTTTTTTGTAAATGTCAGACTTGCATCATGGCCTGAAGTTTCTCTCATCTACTTTCTCCTCTCCCTACTAGTTTTCATAGGCATTTCTTCTAGTAAGTCTCTTGCACATCTGATTTCATTTTGATGCCTACCTCTTAAAGAATCTGAACTATAATATAAATTTGGTCGGGGGAACTATATAATAATTGATGACTGTGTGATATTTTGACATCCTAGAAGTGCAATCTCATTTGTATATTATTCTGCTCTCAACTTTGGCCATATAGAATTCCTTGCATATTTATATGGGATTTGTATTTGAAAGTAGGATATTTTTCATTTATTATATGAAATAGTTTATTCACTTTTTCTGCAGTCTCTGTCAAAACACTCTCTTGTTATCTATTCCTCACAGTAGTTTCATATTGTTTTATTTTTAATTATTTATTTTTTGGTTTTGTTTTAGAGGTTTTGAGATGCATTTTCAGGAGTGGCCATTGTAGAAAGAATAGATGATAGAAGAACAAGAGAATCCTAAGGAGGTAGTTTCCATTACTGCCTTTTTCAATTCAAACAAAACTACTCTTCTTTATAGAATTTATAAATTTGAATTTGATAAGAGATTTCCTATTAAAGTGAGAAAATACTAAAAAAATAAATGAATAAACCCACTGCCGATTTGATCTGAATTTTATATATTAAGAAATACATAATGTTGATCTTTGCTTTCTTAGCAAATAATACCAAGAAATCAAACCCTCAGTAACACTTTATTTAATTCTATTATGATTTGATTCATGGAAGAGTATACTATTATATCTATTATTTTGTTGCCTGAAAATGAAATGTTCTCATCATTAGAGTATGTGTGGTCTTAAGTGATGCATAATGTACAACCAAAAAAAACAAAAAACCTTTCTCAATGTCTGAAAGAAGTGAAATAAATGATTTTAGTGCCGCTTGATAATATTTTCAAAATCATTTGATATGATTTCTTAGATGGCAATGTGTCAGTGGAACAATACTAGAAATCAAAGGATAAGTACAGGGAATTGTGTAAAAGTTCATAAGCAACTGATGATTTTTGCCATTGTCTTTGATGACTGCACTTAAATTTTACTTTTGAACTAAATTTTTAGGGAATTTTGATTCATTTAGAAAGATGTGTAGTCAATTTACCAAAAATATAATGAGAGGACAGCTTTTTGGTGATGACCTTCTTCATACACAAAATGCATGTACAACTTCTAGTTATATTATTATGAAAATACCAGAGGTATATAATAACTCTTTGGTATTATGATGACATCAATTATCAGGGATTTGTACTCAGCAGATGATCAAGAATAACACAAAAGCAAAAAAAGCACAAAAATATAACACAAAATGCATAAATAAATAAGACAAAGTACTGTTTATTGTTCAAAGCCACTGACTGATTAATACAACAGTTTATTTCTAGTTATCTGCAACAAAGAATTATGAGCCAACAAAAAAGAAAGGAAAGAGAGAGAGAGAGAGAGAGAGAGAGAGAGAGAGAGAGAGAGAGAGAGAAGACGAAGAAGAAGAAGAAGAAGAAGAAGAAGAAGAAGAAGAAGAAGAAGAAGAAGAAGAAGAAGAGGAAGAAGAAGGAGAAGAAGAAGTAAAACAGCTCCTAGAATGGTGCAGGTACCTGTGGTTTGAGTATCTGACCATGGGACATCAAGTGAATATGTGCCCCACCTTGTCACACCTTATTATCAGGTGGGAGATTTCAAGATCACTGAGTCATAATAAGAATAGATGGATCAGCATCATCAGTATCTTTTGAGATTAACAAAATTCACAATAACATTACCAAGTATTAATGTGGGTGTGAAGAAGGTAATCTGAATACATTACTGTTGATCATATAAATTTGGATATCTTTTGTAAAGAACATTTGAAAATTGATATTATAACTTTTGAAAATTATCAATACTGTAATTTTATTTCTTGGAATGTATGTTGAGAAAACTCTAAGAAGAAAAAATAGTTCAAATACCTAAGTACAAAAATATTTATGTGTCATATATCAGATGGGAAAACACTCTGTATAACCTAAAGTACAACCTAAAGTTTCAAGAAAAGAGCCAGGATTCAGAGCATTTAATTTATTTTTTAATTTTTTTTTTTTTGTATATGCATTCTTTCTGAATCTCCTATGATTTTTAAATATTGCTTCTGCAGTTGCTTGTTTTTTTTTTGTTTTTACCTTCCATCCCCCATTCAATTCACACTGATATGAATATGACTTATGGTTTCACAATTTGCCCCAAACAGTCCTACTAGCATTTCCATTGGTAACTACTATTTGTCTCTGAGAAAGTTTTATACCAGCATAGATAACATATTCTGACATCTAACCTCAATCTCCAGCCTCATCTCAAACATCTGAAACAGCCTTATATCCATCTTACTCTCCTCCCCACTGTCCACTCCAGTTTATGTCTTTAGAAAGTTTCTTTTACATCCAGGTTTGTTTGATGCTAAGTTTAACTTACCTAACTCTAACACCATTAACATTTCTCATAGCTTTTCATTGTACTTCAGATGAAGAACAAAATCCTTAAACTGATTGGCAAGGTCCTATACTGTATGGTCCCTGTCAGCTTCTCCAGCATATTTGTTAAAATTATATATTTAAATATCTGTCTAAATTACATTTTTATTCATATAAGTATTTGATTAATATATCTAACAAAACTGTAATTGTGGTTAGAATTGATATTTTGCTTTTATCAGCATATAATTCCCAGTGTCAAACACATAGTGGGGGCCTATAAATACTTTTGAGCATTTCTTATTTAGTTATATGTGGAGAGTGGCTACAGTGTTTGGACAGGTTCAAGCCTTGGACTAATGAGAGGGCATAATTATAGCCAACAGCTGTAATTGTAAGCTTGAACCTATGGTCCGAACACGTGGCTCCACATGTCGGGGTGATGTGGGCTTGATAGAGTTCGGGTGCATGTAATTGAGTAGGATTGAAACCCATGAGAATGTTGTAAACATCTTGACCACGCCCTTACTTCGCCTTCTGGAATCTGGCTATAAAATAAGGACGCGGCTTGTAGTCCATGGCACTGTCACTAGCTCTCCATCAGAGAGGCTCTCCATCAGAGAGGACAGCGTCCCACCCAGACCCATCTTTCTTCTCTTGTCTGTCTTTTCTCCATCCTTCACCACCCACTCTCAGGATCACTGAAACTGGCTGAGCTGGCATGGCACATAAGGCGCCCAATGTGGGGCTGAGTATGCCATGGCCATACCGGCTCGCCACAGTTATAAAGTATGAATTTTGTCCCACAAACTAATGAAGATTAACTATTCAAAATACTCTATTTTGGCAAATTGGAACTATGCTTAATTATAGATACAGGGATTATTGTAATTAATTTTCATGATTATAATTGGGAGCATTAAAATAAATAACCTAGAAGTAGATATAAGGATTGACAACTTTGTGTGTTTCCTTTGATCTTCTATATCCTAAATAAACCTAGTTTAGTTATATTAAAACATATAGTTTCAACATAAGGTTCTTCCTTGGATAAGAAGATAAAAACTTTACTAAACTCTTACAGTATTATGCCATACAATAGTATCAAGGTTTTCTATAGGAACAAGACACTAATAAATTAAAATGCATATCCCAATACTCACTAGTATTAGTGTGTATGAGAATGTGTGTGTGTGTGTGTGTGTGTGTGTGTTTACTTCTAATTTCTCTGTATCTTAATATTGCTTTATGGGACAGGACTTTTTGTAAGAATCACACCTCCCCTCGTTTTTATTGTTGTTGTTTTTATGTTACTCCTAGGTATATAGGAAAGGGGGGAAAAACATTAGGGCTACAGAACAGTCTTCAAAAGAGACAAAGACATGCAGAAAACTGATTTGTTTTCATAAATTTCAAACAGTTGGGAAATATAATACCAGTGTAGACTTGATAGAATATACATTTACAGGTAACTTAAAAGTATGCTCACATTAGCAGTATAAGCTTTATTAGACTTTTAGTGCTTAGGGCTTTCTTTGATTTTTCTGAATTTTCTTTTCTAAAAATATTTATTTATTAAATTGAGGTGACATTGTTCAACATGAACATACAGGTTTCAGGTGTGTGTGGCTTTCTATGTTACAAGATATATATGTTCATCATGTGCCCACCACCTAAAGTCAAATCTTCTCCTGTCACTTTATATTTAAGACCCTCTTCTCTTCCCACCCCCTTCCCTCTGGCAACTACCACACTGTTGTTTGTGTTCATGACTTTCAGTTTTATGTCCCACATATGAATGAAATCATATGATTCTTAGCTTTTTCTGACTGACTTATTTCACTTAGCATAATGTTTTCAAGGCCCACCCACGTTGTTGCAAATGGCACTATTTTACTCTTTCTTATGAATGAGTGGTATTCCATTGTGTATATGAACCATATCTTATCCAGTCCTTTATTGCAGGGCACTTTGGTTATTTTCATGTCTTGGCCTGAGTGAATAATGCTGCAGTGAACATAAGGGTGCATATATCTTTGCAAGTACATGATTTTCAACTTTTGGGGTATACATTCAAGAGAGGGATAGCTGGATTGTATGGTAGCTCTATTTTTAACTTTTTGAGGAATCACCAGACTGCTTTCTATAGTGATTATACTAGTCTACATTCCCATCATCAATGAATGAGGGTTTGCTTTTCCCTACAACCTCTCCAACACTTATTGCTTGTCTTGTTGATAATGGTCACTGCAAGAGGTGTAAGGTGGTATCTCCTTGTAGTTTTGATTTGCATTTTCTTAATTGCCATCAAGGTTGAACATATATTTATATATCTACTAGTGGCCCAGTGCACAAAATTCATGCACTTTTGGGGGGGGGGGGTGTCCCCCAGCCCGGCCTATGCCCTCTCACAGTCTGGGAGCCCTCAGGGGATGTTCGACTGCCGCAGAGGCAGGAGAGGCTCCCAGCACCGCTGCTGTGCTCACCAGCTATGAGCCAGACTTCTGGCTGAATGGCGCTTCCCCTGTGGGAGTGCACTGACCACCAGGGGGAAGCTCCTACATTGAGTGTCTGCCCCCTGGTGGTCAGTGTGCATCATAGCGACTGGTCATTCTACTGTCAGGTTAATTTGCATGTTAGTCTTTTATTATATAGGATTGGCTGTTCTTAAGTCCTTTTGGGAGAGGAGTATTTTTAGGTTCTCTGCCAACTTTTTGATTGAGTTGTTTGTTTGGTATTGGGTTTTAGGAGTTCTTTATATATTTTATAAATTAAACCTTTGTCAGAGCTAATGTCTGCAAATATCAGATCTGATCAGATTGCCTGCCTCTTTGTTTGTTGTTAGTTTCTTTTGCTATGCAGAAGCTTTATAGTTTGATATAGTCCTATTCATTTATTTGTGCCTTTACTTCCCTTGCCTTTGAGATCAAATTAATAAAATGTTCTCTATAACCAAGGTCCATAAGTTTGGTACCTATATTTTCTTCTATGTAACTTACTTTTTGGGGTCTTTGATCCATTTTAAATTAATTTTTGTACATGGGAACAAACTAATTCAGGTTCATTCATTTGTAAGTGGCTTTCCAGTTTTCCCAGCACCATTTATTAAAGAGACTATTTTTACTCCATTATGTGTTTCTGGTTCCTTTGTTGAAAATGATCTATTCATGTACATGTGGCTTTATAGCTGGGCTCTCTATTCTGTTCTATTGATCTCTGTGTCTGTCTCTCTGCCAATACCATGCTGTTTTGATTATCATAGCTCTGTTGTATAATTTTGAAGTCGGGTAGTGTGATACCTCCAGGTTTGTTCTTTTTTCTCAGGATTGCTTTGGCTATTCGGGGTCTTTTATAGTTCCATATAAATCTGATGATTTCTCATTCTATTTCTTTAAAAATTGACATTGGGATTTTGATGGGGGTTGCATTAAATTGGTATATTACTTTGAGCCATTTTAACTATGTTGATTCTTCCAATCCATGAACTTGGAATATTTTTCCATCGTGTTGTGTCTTTTAAACTCTCTTTTAAAAATGCTTTGTAATTTTTAGTATATAGGCCTTTCATCTTCTTTGTTAGGTATTATCCTTTTGGTTGTAATTATAAAAGAAATTATTTTTATCATTTCTTTTTCTGAATTTTTGTTGTTAGTATACAGGAAGGCAATGCATTTTTGCACAATGATTTTATATCATGCAACTTGACTGTTTATTGTTTCTAATAGTGTTTTGGTAGAGTCTTTAGTGTTTTTAAAAAGAGAATCATGTCACCTGCAAAAAGAGACAGTTTTACTTTTCTTCCTTCTCTAATTGTATGCTTTTTATTTCTTTCTCTTGCCTTCTTGCCCTGGCTAGGTCTTAAAGCACTATGATGAATAAGAGTGGTGAATGTGGACATCTTTCTCTTGTTCCTAATTTTAGAGGAAAAGCTTTCAGTTTTTCACCATTGTGATATTAGCTGAAGGTTTATCATAGATGGCCGTTATTATGTTGATGTACTTTTCTTCTATTCCTATTTTATTGAGTGTTTTAGTCATAAATGGATGTTCTGTCTTATCAAATGCCTTTTCTGTATCTATTGATAAGATCATATGCTTTTTATCCTTTCTTTTGTTAATGTGGTGTATTACATTGATTGATTTGCATGTGTTAAACCATCCTTGTGCCCCTGGAATGAATCCCACTTGATCATGATGTATATTTTTTGGATCTACTGCTGTATTTGACTTGCTAGTATTTTGTTTAGGATTTTGCATCTGTATTCATCAGAGATTTGGTCTGTAATATTTTCTTTATGTTATCATTGCCAGGTTTTGGTATCAGGATTATAGTTGCCTCATAGAAAGTGTCAGGAAGTATTGCCTCTTCTTCAAATTTTTTGGAAGAATTTGAGAAAAAAGGTTTTAAATCTTGTTTGAATATTTGGTAGAATTATACTGATAAGGCCATCAGTCCTGGATTTTTTTTTTTTTTTGGGGGGGGGGAAGTTTTTCATGGTTGTTTCAACTTCTTCACTGCTGATTGGTATATTTAGATTTTGCTTATATGCTCTTTTCCTTTTTATCCTTAGTGAGTCCAGCCAGGGGTTTTCCAGTTTTATTAATCTTTTCAAAGAACCAACTCCTTATTTTATTAATTTTTTGTATAGTCTTTTTGTTCTCTATTTTATTCCATTTTGCTCTAATTTTTATCATTTCTTTGTTCTGGCTTTGGGTTGCTTTTGTTCTTTTTCTGTTATTTTAAGATGTGATGTTAGGTTGTTTAGTTGGGATTTCTCTTGTTTCTTGAGGGAGGGCTGTGATGATATAAAGTCCCCTTTTGATATGTCATATTGTCATTCTCATTTGTCTCTATATAACTTTTGATCTTATCTTTTACTTCTTCTTTGACCCAGTCGTTTTTAGTAGTATGTTGTTTAATGTCTAGGCATTTGTGGGGATTTTTACTTCCTTTTTGCATTTGATTTATAATTTCAAGGCATCGTGGTCAGAGAATATGCTTGGTATAATTTCAATCTTCTTGAATTTTTTGATGCTAGTTTTGTGAATCAACGTATAGTCTATCCTTCAGAATGTTCCATACAGACTGGAGAAGATTATATAATATGATGTTCTGGAATGAAAGATTCTGTAAATGTCAATAATGTCCATTTGGTCTAGTGTTTCATTTAAAACTGACATTTCTTATTGATTTTCTGTTTGGTTGACCTGCTTAGAGCTGTCAATGGAGTATTAAGTTTCCCAACTATGATCTTGTTTTGATCTGTTTCTCCCTTTACTTCTGTGAGTAGCTGTTTTATATATTTCAGTACTCCCTAGTTGGGGGTGCATATATGTTAAGAAGTGTTATGCTTTCTTGATGTAGTGTGCCCTTTATCATTTTAAAATGTCCATATTTGTGTCTTTTTATTGTCCATTTTAATAAGCATAAATTATATTTCCATTTGATCACTGTCATGTTTTTAAAATAAGTGTTTGTGACCATCACTATGTTTAGAAATTCTGAATCAGTTCTTGTGTAAAATTCATTAACCAGACTATACTTTACACACGCAAGTCTTCATCATGGCTCAGTGTCAAAAATCTATATCATAAAAGCCTAAGCGACCTTTCCAGTGGAACCACCAGAGCGACTGGTTGCTATGATGCACACTGACCACAAGGGGGCGGATGTTCAATGTAGAAACTGCCCCCTGGTGGTCAGTGCGCCACCATGGGGGAGCTCCCACTCAGCCAGAAGCCGGGCTCACTGCTGGCAGGTGCAGGAGCCGTGGCAGGAGCCTCTCCTGCCTCCACGGCAGTGTCAGGAGCAGCAAACAATTAGGTGATAAGGAGCAAGGGGTCCTGGACTGCGAGAGGGCGCAGGCTGGGCTGAGGGACCCCACCCCCAGTTCATGAATTTTGTGCATCGGGCCTCTACTATTTAATCAAATCTATTAGAAACAGCTAATAGCATATGCAAGGAGAACCTTGAATTGCTTAGAACTTTTAACATCTGATTTTTTATGGATATAAGAAAAATCTCCTACAAAATACATTGCCTGCATAGGGAGATTTTAACTGACACAGTTAGACTTTATAAACAGATGGGATCACAGTTGTTGTGTTTCAGGACACCGTGTCATTTTGAATGTGCTGCCCTGCAACAGCACGCTCTTCCCACTAGCCCACTCATGTCAGTTTTTCACCTTCTGGTTCATCAGAGTTTCATTAGCTCAAAACTGTATCACCTTGTGTCATGTGCAAGTCGACAGGTAGTTCATAACCCTTTGCTGTCAGAATTAACATTCATGATACTACTTAAACTGTGGTGCAAATTTAGAGTTCATTATTAAATGAGGCATATGCTCCTACACTTATAACTGATTCAGTCCCGTTATTTTTAGTTTGACCTTTTCTGTATTCATCAAATCAGTTTAGAAATAGACATTGAGGTACCCTTTACAGTTAGTTATAAAAATTTCTATTGCTGATATTTTATATGGAGTTTTCCACATTCTCAGTAGTTCCATAATAAATGTTAGACCTCAATGATCTTTTAAATAAGAGTGAAGTAAGCATGTATCCCCTGGATATTAATGATCTTTTTTTCAACCCTGAAATAACTTCACTCTCTAAGCATAACTAGGTTTGAAAGAATATACCTTCCTTTAGGTATTAAAAGTGACAAAAGTAGAACTAAGGTGAACAATTAGTATTATGGATTATTGTAAATTATTATTTTTCTGATTCTCTCTACATTTTCCTTATGAATCTAACATTAAAAAATGTCAAACCCAGGAAAAAAGAATATTTAATACAAGATACTGCACATTTTTCTTCTTAATTATAGCTAAAGCACATCTTAATATTTTAATTAGGATTTTCATAGCATGTTTCTTTGAAAGTACTACTAGAGCAGTAGTTTCATTAAGGACAAAGACTAAGAACCATAACAACAATGAAAAAGGTGAAGGGGCACATAAGTCCACAGTGAAAAATAGTATTTAAGTTTAATAACCATCCAAGCAGGGGATATAATTCTTAAAGGGTGCTTTTGGTCTTCCTTTTACTTTTTGTTGATGCTATGGGGGAAAGTGTGGAATTTTGCAGTGATTCCTTACTTTATAAATTTTATGGATTTGTATATGCTCAGTGTTAGGTCCTCTGTAATAGAAGTTGTATGGAACCAATTGACTACTTCATTTTTTCTTCTTTTACTATTATTCTACAGCAACTTAAATATAATTATGTGGCTCTTATGGCTATTAACAAATGAACTCATGGGTGATTTGTAGCCTAGGGAAATTTATTTAGATGCTGTATGTGAATTCTTTAAGAAATAGCAGATGGAGAGACTATTTTAAAAGCAGTGTTTCTGTCACATCATAATGCTTCGATGGCATTGCTGGCTTGCTGAAGCAGGACCAGAGGAGAAATGTTACTAAGAGATCTGCTTTGTGACTTTGCTATTTCTTCACTTGCAGTGTCACCAGTAGTGTCATTTATTTGATTTTAAACTTGCAAGATTTTCTTGTATTTCACATAATTCATTGTCCATTAAGTTGGACACATACACACAAGAAGGACTTACCCATTTTTTACCAGTTCAGTTGCTTAAGATAAACTGGGTTTGGAAAAAGGATAACAATAAAACAAACAAAGGAACTGAGCTTCTCCTGTGAATTGGATTTGAAAGGGCTATCACAGAGGTGATTGAAATTCTTCCCATTTTAATATATATATATTTATTCCCATATATATATATTTCTCCATTTTTATTTATCTTTGCAATGCTCACTGTCTAATATTTCTCTTTGCATCATCTTTCCTATTCATTGATGATGCAACTTCCAATAAATTCAGAAATACTTAAATCTAACAGTCACAGGCCCACTCTTCAGAATACTGCAAATTTGCAATCCTATTTTCTTATCCTCTTGGGAAGGTTGTGTTCACTCAACCTCTTAGTTCCTGTAACATGCCTCTGAACAAAAAATTATGTTTTGACATCACTCAAAAATTTACTGGGTGCAGTGAGAATTGGTTTAGGTTTAACACACATTTTTACTTTTACTTTGCAGATGTTTTGAAAGCAACTTAAGTTTCAGTTAGGGTGAATGTCCACAATCTAGAGTAATTCAAGTACTAAGAAGAAGGCACATGATATAGCTAACATGCTTAAAACTAAGAATTTCTGAGATTATTGTGTAAGGAACTAATGTTTTGATAATTTCACTAGAGATAGAAATATTTCCAAACCCATGTTAAACTTCTTTCTGGCTTATCTGTGTTTCCAGCCCATGATGACATTATATGCTTCTTGAATATATATGAATAAAGTAAAAACATTTTATCCAAAAATTTAGAATAATGATTTATTTTATATAGTCACCTGAAATTCTCTCTTTCCTCCCTATTTACACTACCTATATATTATAGGTACAATGCTAGATAATATTTTCTTTTATATTAAAACTAAGGGCCCAGTGCATGAAATGCATGCATGGGTAGAGTCCCTAGGGGCTGCTGGCTATCAACTGGGGCCTCCCTTTCTCTGGCTGCCTGCTGCTGTGGCCGCCAGCTGGAGTGGGGCCAGCCAAGGGGAGGGGCCTCGGGCAGTTGGCCGGCCAGCCCTGGCCCCTGTTTGAACTCCCGTAGAACTTTTGATTGAGGGGACAATTTGCATATTAGGCTTTTATTACATAGGATATGTAATATATTTTCACATTAAAATATATCATATTGAAATATATTTTGATATTAGGTTGGCATTTTTATATTGGCAGACAGATTGTTAAAAACTCTAACATTCCTTGTTATAAAAAAACTTTAGAAAATTAATATTCAACACCTTTGCTTATTTCTAAAGTGATGGCTAAGGATAGTTTGCTGGAATTTCTAACAATTTCCAATTTTTTATTACTCATTTAGTATATGAGAAAAATTTAGCATTTTTAAAATATATTTTTCCTTGAGTACCCATAGTCATTGCAACATTATTCACAATATCCAAGATGTTTAAGCAAAACAAATGCACACTCATAGATGAAAGGGTAAAGAAAATGTAGTACATAGATACGATGGAATATTATTCAGTCCTAAACAAGAAGGGAATCCTTTCATATAGTGGACATGGATGAAACTTGAGGTCATTATATTAAGTGATATAAGCTAATCACAATATTATTATTGCTTTTTAAATACATTCTTACTTTAGTAGATTAATCTGGGTCATTTACTCCATTTAGTTCCTGGGAAATTTAGTTGAAATATTGATTTGCAAAAGTATGGTATACTAAGAAAATGTGACAACCTAGCCTAGAAATTCAGATCTTTGCCAAACTTCACCAAATGTCAACATTTTATTTTTACTTTTAAAACCTGATTATCTTAATCATCTAACTAGAAACTTTATGCTGAATACCATGATCATTGATTCTTTCCCTTCAGTGAACCTGATTTCAATCATGAAAATGTTAAATGCGGGAAAGTAAATTACCTAAAAGTAATTTTAGATGAAAAAATAATATAAATTAAGATGAATAACAAATAAAAAGGAGAATGGCTAAGTTCACTCATGTGCAATATTTAATTTACCTTACATAAACGAAGTGAGAATGAACATAATCTTAATAAAGCTGCTTATGCTTATTTTCTAACGTCTTTTTAGTTTCTTTTTTTCTTAATTTGCCTTTTTTGGGTAGAGCAAGTTGATGACTTTTCAAAAATGTTTGCATAATTAGTATGTATGTGTTATGTAGAAAAGGATAGCTTTTAACTAAAAATATATAATGGGTTTTGATTCAGAAACCAATTTTGAAAAAAGTGCATTTTTGTAAATATAGTTTTTTATTGATTTCAGGGAGGAAGGGAGAGGGAGAGAGAGACAGAGACATCAATGATGAGAGAGAATCACTGATTGGCTGCCTCCTGTACACCCCACAATGGGATTGAGCCCACAACCCAGGCATATGCCCTGAAAGGGAATCTAACCGTGACTTCCTGGTTCATAGGTCACACTCAACTGCTGAGCCACGCCAGTCAGCGAAAAACGTATATTCTTGATTAGATATATAACTATAGGTAAATTGTAGCTGTTATGATCTCTCCCACCTCTCAAATTAAAAATAGAATAATGCTAGCCCTGGCGAGTGTGGCTCAGTTGGTTGGAACATCATCCTGTACACCAAAGGGTGGTGGGTATATCAAACCAGATTACAGGTTTGATCCCCAATGGAGAAGTTCTCTCTCTCTCTCTCTCTCTCTCTCTCTCTCTCTCTCTCTCTCTCTCTCTCTCTCTCCACTCTCCCTTCCAGTCTCTAAAATCAACTTTTTTTTTTTTAAATGGAATAATGCTAATCTTAAAGGGGCTTTATGAGGTTTAAATGAGGTATTAATTACATATAAAGCATAAAGTTTGTTTTTGTTTCTTTCCAAAAGTGAATATTTGATTTGATGATTTGGAACTCAGAAAACACCACCTCATGTAAAATGAAGATTAAATATTGCTGGTTTTTATTTCAGATTTTCAATAACAGGTGATAAAAGCATTGGTATTACAACAGTACAAATCACTATCTAAAACCTTATAAGTCTAAAATTATTTTCAATCCATCGATAAGACACTGGATATGTTTTTAAAATATATTTGTACTTATTGGGCTTCTCTGTGGATTACTGTCTATATGATGTGTTAGTGGACACTTATTTATGAATATTAATAAATCAATAAGTATAGCATCTTGAAAAGAAAAAAAATACTTCTTAATTATTTATGTTGATATTTAATAATTATTTAAATGAAAATCTATAATAATAAAAGCATAATATGCAAATTGACTGAATGACCGAAGAGCAGAATGACTGGCCAGATGACCTTCTGGATGACCACACTATGACAAGCACTGGCGCCAGGTCAGCCAAGGTTGGTGTGATGCGATTGATCTGGGGGCCTGCCATCACATTACAATCACCCTGCAGAGGGATGCCCAGGCCACTGGCTGGTGGGGCGAGCAATGGGGGGAGGGTCTGTGATTGCCCCAAAGAGGGAGGCCCAGGCCACCCAACTGGCAGCATTGCGGTGGGTGGGCAGGGCCTCCCTCTGTGGAGTGATTGATCTGTGGGCCCTGTGATCGATCTCCCCACAGAAGGAGGCCCAGGCTACCAGCCAGCTATGCAGTGGCGGGTGTATGGGGCCAGCCCATGATTGCCTCGCAGAGGGAGGCCCAGGCCAGTCAACTATGTCACCCCATGCCTGTTGCCTGCAGACGGGGGTGATTAGTGGTGGGGAGGGGGCAGCACTGCACAGATGGCAAATAGTGGCAGCAGAAGGGGTGGGGCCAGCTGCCAGCAGCCAGAAAAAAGGAAAGCCCAGATAGGCCCTGATCACCATCCAGGCCTAGGGACCATACCCAAGGGGTCCAGGATTGCAAGAGGGTGCAGGCCAGGCTGAGGGACACACACTTTTGTACATGAATTTGTGCACTGGGACTCTGATAGGAACAATAAAAACAGAGATCTCAAACTCTGATTCTTAAGATATCTCTTTCCTCATTTAGATTGTTGCTATGGTAAGGATTTGTGAATCAAGAGCAGGCTGTACATGTAATTGAAATTATATCCATGAATCAATTTACCAGTCATTAAATCTAATAACCACAGCTTTACTTTTATTATTGTCATTTAATTATTAATATGATTCTTAAATAATGCTAAATAGTATAATTGATGCTAAGTAACTATATATATATAAAAGCCTAAGCGACCAAATGACCGAACAACCGAACGACCAGTCAACTGGTCGCTATGACGTGCACTGACCGCCAGGGTCAGACGCTTAACACAGGAGCTTCCCACCTGGTGTTCAGCGTGTTCCCACAGCGGGAGCATCACTCAACTGACTGACGCATCTCAGAGGCCCACCAGCCCGGCAGCAGCCACTCACTCTCTCAGTAGTCCTGCAGGTCCAATCTCTGGAGAATGGGCCAAACATTGATGGACCAGTGCCACCGGCACAATCCCAACAGTGCAGCCAGCCTCCTGGAAGTTGGCCTTGGACACCATGGCCATTTCCCCTCCCTAGATGCTCCACAAGAAAGAAACAATATAAAAGCAGCTGCCAACAATTGGCAAGAACATCAGCAGGACAGAGACAGATCCCAGGCTGGCAAGGGCATCCCACTGTCCACCTGGAGGGCTGATCATGTCCTGCCCCCTTGGGACAAGTGCCAGATGCAGGTCTCACAGGTGTCAAGCGCTGCTGTGGCAGCACAAGACTGTGGCAGGCACAGGGGGGCCAGGATGAGCGGGAGCAGTAGGCAGGAGTGGCAGGCGGCATTGGACTGTAGGTTTCAGCCCAATCCTTGCAAGCCACCCCAAGGGACCCCACCCATGCATGAATTTATGCACCAGGCCTCTAGTGTAATATAATGTGAGTTGTGATGTAGCCCTTTGCCAATTTGAAACAATCTGGAGAATGCTAAGGATTGTGGACTAGAAAGAGCTTGAGACATTGAATGTATACTTAGGCCACCTGACCCTTCCAAGAAAGCTTACTCCCAGACTGCATGTCACATGTGAAAATGTACACTTCTGTCATTCAAATGCCGAATCACACTTCCCTTTGGTATTTCATATCTTATGAAAGATCTACCTTAGTTCTACAGTTAAAATTCCTTTTCTGTATTCAAGCAGTATCAATTAGCTCTTGCCAAAAAATAAAAAAATAAATCCCTAAATTTAAGGGCTTAAAAAACAACAGTCATTTATTCCCAGTCATCTGTAGATTTGCAGGCAGGTGGCTGATCTAGCCTAGCTAACCTGGTGCCTCTGCTGATCTCAGCTAATGCCGTTTTTGCCTCTGGGGGTTGGTTCATCTAAGCCAGTGGTTCTCAACCTTCCTAACGCCGCGACCCTTTAATACAGTTCCTCATGTTGTGGTGACCCCCAACCACAAAATTATTTTCGTTGCTACTTCATAACTATAATTTTGCTACTGTTATGAATCATAATGTAAATATCTGATATGCAGGATGTATTTTCATTGTTACAAATTGAACATAATTAAGGCATAGTGATTAATCACAAAAACAATATGTAATTATATATGTGTTTTCTGATGGATGGTCTTAGGCGACCCCTGTGAAAGGGTCATTCGACCCTCAAAGGGGTCTTGACCCACAGGTTGAGAACCGCTGATCTAGGCTGTCCTCATTTGGCTTGCCCAAATTCTTCCTATGGAGATGGAAGAGGCTGTCAAAAAGCAAAACCAATTGTGCAAGCACATTTACAAGGTCTACTTTTGTTAGGTCTATTAACATCCTCTTTGTGGGTTATTGAAAATCATAAGGCTTAATCCATCATCAAAGGTGTTATTTCCATGGAATTTAGGGAAAAGAGTGAACATTTTTGAGCAATAATCTAATCCTTCTTCAGTCTTTACATTAACCTGAGAAGTGATTACATTTGTAACCTGTGTGGAATGAACAGCTACTCAGAGCAAGGAGTACTTCCAATAAGACTTCTGTTCTGACTTCCATATATCTAGGAGTAAAGAGGGGACCCCAAACTGTTATGTTATTTTAGTCAGAGCTCCTTACCACTCTGTATCTCTGTAATAATATTCTGCCTTTCTATCACCATCTGATTGAGACCCCAAGGATTTATTTCTTTTTTTAAAAAATTTATCTTATTGTTGAAAGGATTACAGATATCCCCTTTGTGGGTTTTTTGTTGTTGGTTTTCTTTCCCATTCATACCCTACACACCCACGCTTCCCAAGCTTTCACCACACTATTGTCTGTGTCCATGGCTATGCCTATACATATGCATATAAATTCTCCAGTTAATCTCTGTCCCCACACTCCCACCCTTACCTTGCCTCTGAACAAGGATTTCTTTCATCTTGCCCTCTGTTGAAAGTTTCCCCAGGGGTCTTGCATTTTCTAAGCATCTTGTGAGTAGAGACACTGATGACATTAGTTATAGATGATCTTTTCAAGGATGCTTGTTTGGCAAACAGCCTTGGAAAATAGATATTAGGTTACTTTCTGGAGCAGAGAGCAGATCCATTTATGGTCCAATATAGAGTCCAATATATTGTCTGTCCCAGGGCAAAGACCAGGCAGGTTAACTTGTAGTCATATATGAAATATTTGGTTTCCTTAACCTTGGTGTTCATTGTCTGATATAAACACACTGCATGCACTGTTTCCACCTGGATCACTCCACATCACTCTCCTGGGACTTGTGAAACAAGAGAAACAGTATGAACAGAAAGTGCATGCTGCTTGCTGGGCTGTGAGTAATAAAATCCTTTGTTTCTGACGCAGGAATCTAATGTCTTCTGCCAGCATTTATAAACTGTGGCGGGGTACCTTGTTAGCTCGGCAGCCGGGTAAAATCTCAGAGCCTTCACACTTCATGATACTCTTTATCTTGGTTTATATTAATTACCAAGGTAAAGCAGATCTCAAAGGTTATTGCTGATTCTCACCTCCTTAAAGCTGTATTCATACCCTTTCTAACCCATTTTCATGCCTTTGAACCTTTTTAATTTAAATTTATTGGGGTGACATGAACATATAGGTTTCAGGTGCGGGTTTCTAAGTTACGAGATCTGTATGTTGCACCATGTGCTCATCATCCAAAGTCAAAACTTCTCCTTTCACATTATATTTAGGACTCTCTCCTCCATGTACTCCCTTCCCTCTGGCAACCACCTCACTGCTGTTTGTGAGCATGACTTAGTTTTATATCCCGCATATGAGTGAAATCACATGGTTCTTCACTTTTTCTGACTGACTTAGTTCACTTAGCATAATGTTCTCAAGGTCCATCCATGTTGTTGCAAATGGCACTATTTCATTCTTTCTTATAACTGACTTGTATTCCATTGTGTATATGCGCCACATATTCTTTATCTAGTTTCCTATCTCAGGCCCTTGCTTCTTAGCGCTGGCCCAGCCTGGCGATCTGGGGCCAGGCTGGCTGTGGGAGGGGCTGTGGGAGGTTGAAGCACAGCAGGTCACACCCTGTCCAGCCTCTGCAGAGGTGTGGCCCTGGGACTGGGCCCAGGCCACTGCCTCTGTGAAAGGGGCAGCACTGGGACCCGGACTGCACAGCCCCCTCTTCCACTGCCTCTGCCGAAGGGGCCCAGGTGCTGGACCGGCCCGCACGGTGGCCTCTCCCGCACCGCCTCTGTGAAAGGGGCAGTGGTGGCGTCAGCGACCGGCCACCTCCACTCCTGCTCCCACTCCTGTGCCACCGGCCCTGGGCCTTTGCAGCCACTGTGGCTTTGTCTGGATGGATGTCCGGTCTCATTAGCATATTACCCTTTTAGTATAGATATTTTTATTGAGTAAGGGAGAGGAAGAGAGAGATAGAAATATCAATGATGAGAGATAATCATTGATCGGCTGCCTCCTATCTGCCCCACAATGGGGGTTGAGCCCACAACCTAGGCATGTGCCCTGACCGGGATTGAGCTGTGACCTCCTGGTTCATAGGTCGATGCTCAACCACTGAGCCACACCAGCTGGGCCCCTGTGTTCCTTCTTATTGTCAGGATGGAAAGTACGTACTTTTTTAAAAAGATAACTCCCTCACTTGAGCACTATATCCCCATCCCTCTCACAAGTTTATAATTCCATCAGATTTGTCCCTCTCTTTATTATTATTTCTCTCCTCTACTTTTAATCATTCCCCTGAAATAACTGAGAGGAGAGAAATGATATTTTCTGTTTAAAACCACAACAAATAGAAACTTTCTGTTGACCTACATCTTGCTATAATCACTGTCTTTGTACATAATATTTTTCTTGAAAGAGTTTTGTATATAATCTGGCTGCAATTCATTTTCTTCCTCTTTTCTTGAACCCACTTGACTGAGGCTTTCCCCCTAACTACTCTACTAAAAATGTCATATGTCAAGATCTCCAGTAACCTACACATTACTAAACCCAATAATCATGTCTTATACGTCAGTCCTGTGCTGATAACATTTAACAATACGTCTTACGGCGAGAAAGCATCTCTAGTTCTAAAAGTCTACTGATTCCCGTGGTGTAAATACTCCAACCATGGCCAAACTTCCAACATGATAGCAGTGAACACAGCGTGCGAAGAAATTCATGCAACTGGCTCTCACTGGCTGGCAACGCAGGCTCTGGAACCCAGTGACCTTAACGGATCTTGCCTTTTCTGAAGTATTTGTTACAATAAATTACTCAGTACTTCTCAACTCAACACTACATTTCTAGAAAACTACTCTCATCTGTATTACTCCTAGATTTTGGTTTACTCCTTCTTGGGCTCTTCTGTGCCACATGTTCACACCCCATTGTTGCACCCTGATATCGCTTTACTTTTCCATCTGTACTGTAACTTGAAGAACTCAACCAGGCCCTTGGAATGAAATACCCTCTATATATCTAAATATCCCATCCTGACTTCAGTAAAAATATCTGAATTCAAATGTCCAATTATGAACTCAATACCTCCCCCTGGATATTTAAAACTAAAAATGTCCAATATTAACCTTCAACCATATTTCCCAAACCTGCTCTAACCAGAATAGTTTCCATATGTCTAGTTGCTCAGTCCAAATACTGAAGTATCAGTCTCAATGCCTCTCTCTTTTTCACATGTACATTCTGTTGCTTTCATGTCCACAACAACAATCCTGTCACCTTTGCTTTCAAACTATAATCAGGTCTTTGCATCTTACTATCTCCATTACAATTGCCCTGCTCCTTTAGCATTGTAATTCACAAAAATTCTTTCAATTTGTCTTCTAATCTCACTGCTTTCACACTTGCCTCCAAAAAATAATATAAAAATGGAAACCAAATCCAAAATACTTTTTGGATTATATACTACTAGAGGCCCAGTGAACGAAATTCATGCATTGGGGGGAGGGTCCCTCAGCCTGGCCTGTGCCCTCAGGGGATGTCCAACTGCTGGTTTCCAGGAGGCGAACAGTGGGGTGTTTGCTGGCCAGCCTTGACCCACCCCCCCCCGATTGCCACTGCTGGTAGATCTGGCAGGGGAGGGAGGTGGCAGACGCCCAACTGGGGGCAGCTCCTGAGTTGAGTGTCTGCCACGTGGTGGTCAGTGCGCATTATAGTGACCAGTTGTTCCGCTGGTTGTTCCGCTGATTGGTTGATTTGCATATTAGGGTTTTATTATATACTACTAGGGGCCCGGAGCACAAAATTTGTGCACTGGGGCGGGGGTCCCTCAGCCCAGCCTGCCCCCTCTCACAGACTGGGAGTCCTCAGGGGATGTCCTACTGATGGCTTAGGCCCACTGGAAGTAGGCCTAAGCCACAGTGTGGCCTCCCTCTGTGGGAGGCGACCGGGCTGATCAGGGGAAGGAGCCAGCCCCATCACCCTGCTGCTGCAGCCACTGCCAGTCACCGCAGCCGCCAAGGTGTTTTCATCAACACGGTCTCCAGTCCCTTCACCATGAAAAAATGGCAAATTTCTTTAGGCATTTTCAAGATGTGTCTTTCATAGTATATGAGATTTCTTTTTTCTTTTTCTTTTTTTTTTTTTTATCCTCACCTGAGGATATGTTTCCATTGATTTTTAGAGAATGTGGAAGAGAGAGGAAAAGACAGAGAGAAACATGAATGTGAGAGGGACACTTTGATTGGTTGCCTCCTGCATGAGCCCTGACCTGGGCCCCGGCCAGGGAGGAGCCTGCAACCTAGGTACATGCCCTTGATCAAAATCAACCTGGACCCTGCGGTGGGCAGTCCAAGGCTCTATTCACTGAGCCAACCCAGCTAGGGCAGGATATGACATTTCTTAGCCCTCCAGCAGTGGACCTTCATTTTTTTCGCCAGGAGTGTGGTGGAAAAACCCTAGATCACCTTTTTGGATTCTTATTACCCAAGTTACCAAGATCATTACCAGTGGCATACAGGGAGCTTAGCCAATGAGCTGTCAGAAAAGGTGTTTCCCCTGAAGCTCACCTTCAGAGGCAGGACTGCTGGCAAGCCTAGGCTGTCTCCGGGCCTGCTCAAGCCTCCAATGAGGCTTGGGCAGAGCCCCCCAGCTCTACTCAAGCCTCTGCCTGAGGCTTGGGCAAGGCCACCCCACCTCCCCTCTGCTCAGGCCCTGCTCAAGCCTCTGCCACACCCCTCACTCTGATCAAGCCTCTGCCCTGACTTGGGCAGGCCTCCCCGGCTCCGATGAAGCCCGGCTTGGACAGGGCCCCCCAGCTTCAATCAAGCCTCTGCCGCGGCTTGGGCAGGAAACCTCCCACACACCTCCTGCTCTGATCAAGCCTCCGCTGTGGCTTGGGCAGTGCCCCCCAGCTCCGGTCAAGCCTCTGCCATGGCTTGGGCAGGGCCCCCTGCTTCTCCCTGGCCCTGCTCAAGCCTCTGTTGTCCCCCCTCCCGCCACGGTGCCAAGGTCAGTAGGCCAGGAGTGGCCAGGGGCAGCTGCTCAGGGCCTACCCTGAGGCCTGCAGGCTCTGAGCTGCCTGGGTCCCTAGGATGTTCCCGGGACCTAGGTCCCTGGGGCCTGTGTATGCAAATTAACCTGCCATATTTGCCGGGTTAATTTGCATACTCATTCCTGGTTGGCTGGTGGGCATGGCTGGTGGGTGTGGCTTGCCAGTATAGTGGAGGTACAGTCAATTTGCATGTTTCTCTGTTATTAGATAGGATTATATCACTGTTCTGATTGCATCTTTATAATGGCTTTGCAGCTCATCAAAGTGAAGTCTTCATATTGTCCCACAAATGTTTATGTAGACTAACCTTCCCAATATTGATAATCTTGTTTGCCCTTACCCTCTCCTTCACTCAGTCAGTCCCAAACTCTGGTGCTTTGGTGCTCAAAGTGTGCTCTCATTTCAGGGTCTGAAATGTCTCTCTTGTATAGCCACATGATTCACTCATTCATTTAAAGATATTTCTTCAAATGTTAAACTCCCAGTGAAATATTCTCTTATCACAATTTAAAATTGCAAGATGAAAATCAAATAAATAAATGAAATAAAATTGCAAGATGTTCTTGTCATAAACTGGTCACCTAGTATTGCCCCTCCACACTCACACACATCAACACACACATCTACCTATCATCTTACCAGAATATAAATCCTAAGACATAAGTTTAGGATTTCTTGACTTTTTTTGTTTGTGTTTTTACTGATGTAGCATGAACATCTGGAAAAAAATGCCTGGGCATAATAACATGTGGTAGTAACTTATAAAAACTTTGTTGAAAACAATTTAAAAACAGTTTACTACTTATTGATCATTATTTTTCAAACACTGATAAATACTATAGTTAAGGTCTGTTACATGACTCTCACAAAAACACACACAAACACACACACACACAAAAACAAAAAACATACTAGGACACAATATTGGAATTTAATTTTAGTTCTGTCTACCTACCCACAATTATATGATAAAAGTGTGGTTCTTGACATTCCATGACTCTTACATTAGCTTATTCACCAGCCCTTTATAAGTGGTTCTGCAATTTCAACTATATATATATATATATATATATATATATATATATATATATATATATAAAATTCTGGGCCTAACAGGTCAAACTATTTGAATTAAATTGTCATGTGGGTCTGGTCAATTTTCCTTCTTTTAAATTGATTTCAGAGAGGAAGAGAGAGATAGAAACATCAATGATGAGAGAATCATTGATCCGCTGTGTCCTGCATGCCCCACACTGGGGAATGGAGCCTGAAACCCAGGTATGTGCCCTGACCAGAAATCACACCGATACCTCCTGGTTCATAGGCTGACGCTCAACCACTGAGCCACGCCAGCTGGGCATGGTCTGGTTGATTTTCATCAAACTCAATATGCTATCCTTACCCTCCCACCATCAAAATCCTCCTACAGTTGCAAGAATAGCTCTATTTTGGATTTAGTATCACAGAAATTTAATATTGCAACACCAAACCATTGTTTGGGATTTGTGGGCCCATTTATCACAGAAGGGTTGCTATTTGCTTAAGCTTTACATCTTCTAATTCTAGCACCCATCCCACATACTCTTCAAAGTAAAGATAAAAAAAGCTCTGTATTTACCTTAGTTCCCCATACCATGATTCCTTTCTGAGACATTTATAAATGAGGGATAATTTTATTTTTTATTTCCTTTTAATTGGAAGATATCTGTGATCTTGTTTTCACCGGCTTCTTTGTATGTATGTAGGGGGAAGAGCATGTCGAGAGGAGATAATGTTCAAGTTTATATATCCCTACAGCTATGTGGAAATAGCAAGCTGTATGATCTACCATTGTTTCAAAGCTATGGTTCCTTGAATCCAAGGTTAAACAAAGTTTAATGGGAAATATAGATTACTGTTATTTTCATGGCTCAAAAGTTATGGTTTTTAATTATATCATTTATACTATTGCAGAAAAATATGGTTTAATAAAAAAACAAAGATTTTTGTTTTGTTTGTTTTTAATCACACATCTTCCAGGAGACTATGCTACTTCCTAGGAGCAAAATAGGTCCTTAGAGGAATGAATTGATTCTTTCAGGCTAATAAGACACAAGTCTGTAGCATGGTTGAATGTTCTATTAACAGGCTAGGGGGGGAAACTAATATATATATACAGGGAAAGTAAATTAATGTAGAAGAAAATACAGAGACAGAAGGAAAAAGTCTTAATGTAAGAAGGAAAAATTTGAAAGATACAGGAACAAGGGGATTTAATCTTTGGAATATATTTTTCTCTAATTCTCTTTTTGAATCTATGATTTTATTTTTTTTCCCTATGCATAGCTTTGGACCATAATAGCATGGTACAAAATATACTTCTAAAGAAACTGACATTGATTAAGGCATACTCTGCAAAACAAAAGATTAAAATAATAACATATCTACTTAAAAAATATCTTTACTATTTAAAGTATTATATACGTCCCCTTTTTCCCCCTTTGACCCCTTACCCCAATATCCCCAGGCCTACTGCACTATTATCTGTGTTCATGGATTATGCATAAATGAGCTTACATAATTATTTTTTTATATTATATAGCTTTGAATGAACAAGATCAGAGAAAAAATCGCAAGCAATGGTGGTATAAACAGAGGTAATGCAAAGTGAAATAGATAGTAAAATAAATGGCTGGAAGAAAATGTAGTAAATTTACCATAGGTTCAGAGACTATGGTAGAGAAAAGAAAGAATGACTTATTGGGATATATTGTTATTTGGCAAATGTTATTAAGCCATAAGTCAACATTTTGCATGAGATTATATTGAAAGTTGAACTAGCTCTTACTTCTAAATGTAGTGTAACCTAAATTTGTTTTAATTACATTTGGTAGGTTAATTTATTGACTCATTCTTCATTCATTTATTATTAATTTAAAGTATATTCATTAAAAATTATCATAAACCAGGTACTTTCTAGATATGGGAGAATATCTAGAAAATCAGAAGAGGTTCACCCAACCAGTGTGGCTCAGTGATTGAGTGTAGACCTATGAACCAGGAGATCATGGTTTAATTCCAAATCAAGGCACATGTCCAGGCTGTAGGCTCAATCCCAAGTACAGGGCATGAAGGAGGCAGCTGGTCAATGATTTTCTCGTTCATTGATGTTTCTATCTCTGTCTCCCTCTCCCTTTCTCTCTGAAATCAATAAAGATTTTTTAAAAAATCAGAAGGGGTCCTGGCCTTCATGTAAAGAAATAAATACATAAAATGATTTTATATAACTATAAAATTTATGAAGAAATGAATTATGCGTTGACATTGAGAGAAACCAGGAGAAGGATGTCACTTTAATTAGAATAATCTGAGAATTCATAAGTGTTGAATTTTTCTATATAAACCTCCCTAAGCCAGGACTATGATAAATGATAACTATAAATGTGCCAAAATAGATAAAAATGAGAAAACTGACTTGGATCAATATTAATCCAAATGTAACATTATTATCCCCTATCACTTGAAGTTGAATGGAGAGAATTGGCCACCTGTAGTTAAACCACCTGTGAACTGTAAAAAAAAATTGTTCAGAACAATGACTAAAAGATATTAACTTGAGTGTGTTTCTTAATAAGTTTTTATATAGTATAAACTCATAAGTTTTTATATTGCATCACGTCTGTTAATTTCACTTACAACCCATGTTAAGAAAGAAAATATTAATAATTTTATGGTTGCTTAAATTCTAATGTGTTTATAATAGTATGTTTTTAAAGCCTTGGAGATCTTCTAAAGGCAATTTTTATAAGAACAAGTATAATCTTTAAAGTGTGAGGACATTTAAAAGTGACATTGGGAAATTATGGTGAAGACTACAAAAAGAAAGAAGGTACCTTTAAATCTACACATTTTAAATTAAAAAGGAAAGTCACTTATGTAGAATGTGGGAGGAGTTTGAATCCAGCTTTGGTATATGTTTATAATGCAACCAAAGCCTTGATCAGAATTTTAAAAACATGAGTCTATCTATCATAATTCACAGTTTCTAAGACTTCCTAGCTTAAAACATACTTATTATTAATTAATTAATTAATTTAACCTTCCCCTTCTTTTAATATCTAAGTTATGAATTACTTTGCCTAAATATGTTCTTTAAATTCAGCCTACTATGGTCTTTCCATAGCTATATTTTTCATTGTAATTCACATAAATGTTATCTCTTCACTCTCTTACTATTATGTTATTAAGTCTTTAAATTACTTACTATGCATCTATGGTAAAACCCCAAATTTTCACTGTTGATTGTGACAAAATTTCTTTTAATGTTTCTGATAGTTTTGAAGATGAAAATGAAATTCTACAGCTATTGGTGGTGACCAGTTGGAGTTGGACTAGTTGGCTTGTATTCTCATGTTTGTTTGTTTGTTTTTTGTTATTTTTCTGTGTTTTTTAATTTTTTTCTTGTGTTTTCTTTCTTCTTCTTCTTCTTCTTCTTCTTCTTCTTCTTCTTCTTCTTCTTCTTTTTCTTCTTCATCTTCTTTTTTCTTCTTCTTCTTCTTTCTTCTTCTTCTTCTTATTGTTGTTGATGTTATTTCTTTTTGTCTGTTTTCATCATTGATCCACTTCAGTGGGAACAGATATCAGAAAATATTTTTTTAAGTCACCATGTCTGATGACTTTGCAGCCATCTCTGCCCACAAATTTCCATATTGGCAATTATCTCATCCTCAGCACCATTGGCAAGGGATCCTTTGCAGAGGTCAGGTTGGCCCGGCATATTATCACTAGCAGCGGTGGTTGTGAAAGTTGTGAATCGGCAGGGTTCCTCTGATATTCTTCAAGAGGTTCATTGTGTTAAGGGATTAAATCATCCTAACATCACCAAGTTGTGTGAGATCATTACCACTCTGGACAAAGTGTTTTTCTTCATGGAGCTGTGAGTGAGGGAACATTGTATGACTGCTTGGAGAACTGTGGCCCCGTAACAGAGAAGGAAGCCCAAGCCATGTTCTGACAACTACTACAGGCAGTGTAGCACTGCCACCCTCTGGGGTCTCCAACCCAGAGGATTCAGGCATCAGGGCAGAAAGACACACCGTACATTAGGACCTGAAGCTGGAGAACATACATCTAGATCAGCGGTTCTCAACCTGTGGGTCGCGACCCCTTTGGCGGTCGAATGACCCTTTCACAGGGGTCGCCTCAGACCATCCTGCATATCAGATATTTACATTACGATTCATAACAGTAGCAACATTACAGTTATGAAGTAGAAACAAAAATAATTTTATGGTTGGGTCACAACATGAGGAACTGTATTTAAAGGGCCAGAAGGATGAGAACCACTGATCTAGGTGGTGACATAAATGTTAAATTAGTAGATTTCAGCTTCAATAGGGAATTTACAGAAGAGAAACAGCACTCTGTGTGGCACTGCCTTCTAAATGGCCCCAGAGATGTTCCCCTTTGAACCCTTTGAGGGCCTGAAGCTGGACATCTGGAGCATGGGATACTGCTCTACAGGATGGTGATGTGGACACTGCCATTTGTGGGGAAGAATTTAGAAAAATTGAGGGAGTACATCTTTATTCCATACTTCCTGCTTCTACATTGCCAAACATTTTTATAAAAATGAATAATCCTCAACCCCACCAAAGACTAACCCTGGAAGATATAATGAAAGACCACTGAGTCAATATTGGCCACTCAGGGGAACTAGGGCCATACAAATACAACCAGTCACCCTGGGGTGACTTAAACACTCAGGTAGCCCAAATAATGAAGAACACGAGACATGAGCAGCATAAGATACAGGAGTCACTCAGAGAAAGAACAAATAACAACATCATGGGCACTTACCTAATACTAGGTAGCATAAAAACCAAAATTTGTGGCTGCAAGATCAAGGTAAGTCCCTGGCACTTCCCTGACCTCAGTATCAGTCTTTCTCCAATGCAGGGGATTCAGGCATCAGGGCAGAAAGGCAGAGACCCTGGATTCCACAGTCAAGGATGCCTACTCCCCCCAGGCAGCCTGGGAGGGAAGACAACCATTCACCCAGACAGCATGGAAGCAAGGAGGATGACCATTTGCCCTGACAGTATAGAAGCGAAGATGGCCATTCACCCAGCCAGCCGAGAGGCAAGGATGACCATTCTCCCAGCCAGCATGGAAGTGAGGGCAACCATTCACCCAGCCAGCCTAGAAGCAAGGTCGACTATTAACCAGCCAGAGTTCACGTGAGGAAAATCATGCACCCAGCCAGCGGGGAAGTGAGGAATTCCATTCCCTCAGCCAGCCTGGAAGCAAGGACCACAACCCCTCTATGCAGACTTGAATCAAGGACTGCCACTCCCTCCCCATCCCCACCTTCCCACCCCTCTGAGTCCAGCTCTCCAGTGTGACTCTGGGGGGTTTCCCCACCACTCATAGCAGCAGCAGAAGCACCAGCATTGGTGGTGGATCCCCAGAGGGAACCATTAATAAAAACTGCCTTCAAGCTGGGCAGCTAATGAGAGGACTCCTGCCTCTTCCTCTGGCCACAGCCAGGGCCAACAGGGGTGGCTAGAAGGGTTTTCAGGTCTTTCTTAAGATTCTTATGCTGTAGGACATCCACTGACATGCAGTATCCCAAAAAGACAGGAGTGAAGCCAATATAATTTTTTACAATAGTGGACGACAACGCAGACCACAGTGAAAGGTGCCTGGGAAATCAAGCAGCACACTCTATATTTTAAATGTTGATACTAAGCTCCAGGGAGATAGGCCCTGTGGTCTGGGAAATTAGCCAGAGGTTGGATACAACCAGCTGCAGATGAGAGGAGTACCAGAAATACACGCAGTGTCTGCAAGATGACAGGACCTGGTCCAGGGGACCATGGAGGTGTGCAAACTGCCCAAGTGTTCTCTGTATGGGATTCACAGTAGGAGGGTATCCAGCATCTCCATGTCCTTCAGAAGCATCTTATCCAAAATGTCTTCTGAGCTCGGAAGACTGCCTGGAGTCCCCTGGGGGTCATGAGCAGAAGCTGCCCTCCCTGTGAATCCACCCCTCAGCCCCAACCTGAATGAAACTTCACAAACTGGAATTGTTTTTCTTGGGGCCTTTTTTCACTTATTTATGCATGTATTGCTGATTCGGGTATATATCCTGACAAGGGATCAAACCAACAAGGCATACTGGGACAACACTAACCAACTGAAATACCTAGCCAGGGCCTAACAGATTTTTATTGAGTGTCTGTCTTCGAGGATGTGTAAGAAGATATAAATAAGCAAAAGATTGTTATTTTGTTTTGGGAGATATAAATAAGCAAAGATTGTTCTTTCTGAGTTCAAATACAACGTATTTCATGTATACATATACCTGTGTACTATACATATATTTGTATAAACACATATAGACATAGCTATAGATATAGAAAAATGAAAAACACAAAATAAATATCATGACATTCAAAAGCTTTATGTAGTCAGTCTAGCTATGTGAAAATGCTTACAAATATTTAAAGTTCACATTTTGGGGAAACAATATGCAGAGCCACTTAATGACTTAAAATCCCTAATATTCCATGCACTTGATTGGATAAAAAATAAAAAGTTTGATGATACCAAGTACATATCCTATATGATAAAAGGCTAATATGCAAATAGACCGAACAGGGTGGAACAGCTAACAACCAAACAACTGGTAGCTATGATGTGTGTTGATCACCAGGGGGCGCATGTGGAACATGGCAGGTGTCAGCCGTGGTGGGATGGTGGAGCAGGTGAGCGGGGGCGCCAGACCAAGGCAGGGCACTTGTCGCTGTCATTGGGGCAAGCCTCTGGTGGTTACAGAAAATTCTTTGCTACCGTGCACCACAGTCCCACCCAATGCTCGCACCTACTGCCAGTGCTGGAGCCACCTCTCGCACCCACTGCTGTCACCATCCTCACTCGCACCTGCAGCTGGAGCCATCACTTGCACCCACTGACGGTACCAGCCCCACTCGCACCTACTGCAGGAACCAGAGCCACTGCTCGCACCCACTGCCAGCGCCCAACGCCAGTCCTGATCGCTCGGTGCCATCAGCAGGTGTGAGCAGTGGCTGCAGCCCTAATCACCCCTCAGGTGCAGGGGGAGGTGGAGAAGCCCTGAGGGGCAATCGGGCCAGCAGCTGTCACTTGCAACTACTAACAGCGCCTGCCCCACTCACACCTGCTGCTGGCACTGGACTCAATAACTCCACAATGTCAACGGGTGCAAGCGGGGCTGGTGGGGCTGGTGCTGTTAGCACGTGGGAGTGGCGGTGGCGGGAGCAGGGCTGATGGCAGAAAAGGAACTGGGGCGTGGTGGGAGGGGCCTGGCAAAGGCATGGAGGATGGGCCAAGACCTGCCCCTGTGCCTACTGCAGCCTCGTGTCCCACAGTTCCTTTCAAGGTGCACAAATTCATGCCCTGGGCCTCTAGTCATTATATGAATTGTTGAGGAATCATAAACTCTATTGGTGAGCAGATGGCTTTGCACAGCTAATTGGCAAAACAAATTTTGCTTTATCTATTAAACTTACTGATACATGATTTATTAGTACATACCTTAAAGAAACTCTTCATATTGACAGAAAATTCAATGTATAAGAGTTTATATTGTAACATTATTTATATAACAAAATTAATAAAACTACATGAATGGGTATCAAATATTTGGCTCAAATTGGTGGTGTGGAAAATGGACAATATTGAACATTCGTAATTCTCATACTCTTTAAAAAAAGAGCATTTTTGTTTGGGGTGATGGGAGTGCTGTATTAGAGTATAAGGGAGCAGAGTATTGGTATGAATATTTCATAATATAAGTGTCTCTCAAGAAGTAATTGTCTGGATATATGAAGCTGATAATAATTGTTCCTTCTATATTCAGGCTCTGCTATGTTGACTGCTTTCAAGTCTGTTAATCTCTTGTCAAGAAGTAGTGGGGTGTTTGAAAGGTGATGAGCAGGTAAAACTTTCCATGTATGGAAATGGTTCTCAGGAGATTATCTTTACAAAAGCTTGTGGATCAGCAATTGCTACAGTCCTGACTGTGTCTACTCATCTGTATTTTTATACTACTGATTTTTCCTCACTGATCTTCAGAGGGTTCCAATTACTTACTGCTTCTTGAACTCAAAATCAATTGGAAAAGTTGAAATAAGTCTTACTTAAGTACGGTTCATTCATTCTTAAATTCCACTTATCAGTAAAAAATGGGCTCTTTACTTATTTCTTCAACTAATTAGCTGTGATAACCAAAGCATGGCATCATTCTTTAAAATATAGGTGAGCAGGGGGCAAGAGCATATAATGGAGTCAAGACAGTCTCTTCAATAAATGGTGCTGGGAAAATTGGATAGATACATGCAAAAAATGAAACTAGGCCATCAACTTATGCCATACACAAGAATAAACTCAAAAGGATAATATACTTAATGCCCTAACTGGTTTGGCTCATTGGATAGAGCGTCAGCCTGCGAACTGAAAGATCCCAGGTTTGATTCCAGTCAAGGGCACATGCCCAGATTGTGGGCTTGATCCCCAGTAGGGGACTTGCAGGAGGCAGCCAATCCATGATTCTCTCTCATCATGGATGTTTCTTTCTCTCTCTCCCTCTTCCTTCCTCTCTGAAATCAATAAAAATATATATTTTTAAAAAAGGATAAAATGCTTAAATGTAAGATGTGAAACCATAAGAATTCTAGAAGAAACCGTAGGCAGCAAAATTTCAGACATCTCATGTAGAAATATGTTTGTTGATATATATTCTAGGGCAAGGGAAACTAAAGACAAAATAAACAAATGGGATTACATCAAAGTTAGAAAACTTCTGCACAGCAAAAAATCATTCACAAAATGAAAAGGGATCCCACTGTATGAGAGAACATATTTGGCAACGATACATCTGATAAAGGTTTACTATCCAGTATATAGAAGGAACTCATACAACTCAATAAAAGGAACACAATCCAATTGAAAAATGGGCAAAGGACCAAAATAGACACTTTTCCAAAGGGTACACACAGATGGCAAAGAGACATATGAAAAAATGCTCAGTTACTGATCATTAGAGAGATGTAAATTAAAAGGATAATGAGTTATCACCTCACACCTGTCAGAATGGTGACCATCAACAAATGACAAGTGGGGAGGGTGATATGGAGAAAAGGGAACCCTAGTAGACTGCTGGTGAGAATACAGACTGATGCAATCATTGTGAAAAACAGTATGGAGTTTCCTCAAAAAATTAAATATGGAACTGCCATTTGACCAAGCGATTTCACTCCTAGGAATATATCCTAAGAGACTAGAAACATCAATCAGAAAGAATATATACGCCCTTATGTTCATAGCAGTGAAATTTAAATAGTTGAGATCTGGAAACAGCCCAGGTGCCCATCAGTAGAAGAGTGGATGAAAAAGCTGTGGTGCATTTACACCATGGAATACTATGCAGCAGTAAAAAAGAAGGATCTCTTACCCTTTGAGACAGCATGGAGAGGCCTGGATAGTATCATGCTAAGCGAAATAAACCATTCAGAAAAAGATGATTATAACATGATCTTACTCATATGTGGAATCTAATGAACAAAATAGATCCAGAGACATAGAAGCAGGGAACAGACTGGAATCTCAGAAGGAAGGCAGAGGTGGGTGGGAAGAGAACCAAAGAACTTGTATGCATATACGCATAATCCATGGACCCAGATAATAGGGTGGTGAAGGCCTGGGAAAAGGGTTTGGGGGTGGGCTAGAAAGGGTTAATGGAGGATAAAAGGGGAGCATATGTAATACTTTCGACAATAAAGATTAAAAGCAATATATATATATATATATATATATATATATATATATATAGTTGTAGATAGTGAAAATTGATCTAATGCAATCTCAAAACTATACTTCTTGAATATTTTAATTAATCTTGACAGTAATCTTTCAAAAGATATCTCTCCCATACACTGTTGCAGGATGATTCACATGTACATTAATTATGATAATTATTTTGTAAGCAATTGGTTAATTGCTTGTTTGAATTATATTTAATACAGAGGCTCTGAACAATGCCCTTGCTTTTGGGGTTTATGTAGCTTACACCATCTGAGTACAGGTCAAACTATGCCACTGGAAATTTTTTATTCTATTGAAAATTTGTCAAGTAATTTAAATGTAAAAATAAAAGACAAATTAAATAATTTTCTTACCAAAGCATATGTATTTTATATATAATTTATTTTCTAAAATTAAATAAAGAAACAGAATTTGAAGAAGAGATATTTGTGTGGTTATTTTGTCTGACTTCTTAAGGTCATTTATATATGTTTATTTTTAAATATAATGTTTAACAACATTTGTTGTTTTCAATTTGTCTCATAAGTACACCTAACTATATGACTCTACTTGTCCCATAACATGTTTGCATAGATGTGACATTTCTTATTTTTTTTTTATCCCACAGTGAATTTGGGGGATTAAAGAAATAAATGAAATGCAGTTTAGAGATTACTTGATTGTGATTGTATGCACACCCTATCACACTCTATGAAAGCAGATGAGTGTATTTTTAAACATTCTCTGAGCTACCTGTCAAACTTAATTTGTGTCAATTATACTGCTGTGGATCTATACTTTCAAGGTGGAGAATCAGACGTGCATTTTAGTTTTTCAGTACTTAGCTTTGCTTTACGGAAGGGTATTTTTCTAGCTTATTTGCTTTCTAACTGCTGGAAGTTGTTTTACTTTGACCCATACACCATATGAATAAAAATGTAGCTTTTTAACATAGAATAACTTCCCAATACCTTATCTTTCTAGCCTCTTTCTATCATGAAAGTACAGTGCCCAAAAAGGGTGGTTTTTTTTCTCAGCATAACATCACTCATTCTAAATAGAAGCAGGATTTCTAAGAAGGTTGAGGCACCACTCTATGAAGAACACATGATTAAGAATTCTTCACATTTGAGATTGGGAAAAGTATTATTTTTGGTCTGAAGTATCACCCATTTACACGTGTCAAAGGAGACCACTGCTGCCCTCATTAGTCAAATTTTTGGAGCCATCTGCCCACACTGTGGGATATACTACAGCCAGAATGGGAACTGCAGGTGCTTGAGAAAATGCCAGAAGTGGTCTTAGTCAACGTAATTCATTGGTCGGTAGAGAGAGACTACTCTGACTTGAAGGATATAGAAATTGAAAAGTAAAAAAGTTGTTGCCCTCTAAAAGAGTGCAGTGTATCCCAGAGTTCTTGTACTTGTCTTTGAACCCATAGGATTTGCATCTCTCTCTCTCTTCAAAGTGTCAATAAGTCGTATTCTGTTTTGTTAAAAAAAAAAAAAGTATTATATTTGTTGGATACTGCTACAAATGATATCCTATGTATCTCTGACTAAACTGACTGTATAATAAGAGCAAAGCAAATTTTGGGAAAAGCACATTATATTGATACCCCAAACGGCAAGCTGGAACTCTAATTGTGGATTCTTGTTCTATGAAGTTTGAAGAATAAATTTTGTAGACTAAAAGATTTTAAGCCAAAGCGAGGAAGTTTATTGCAAGCATATATAAACTTCTCCCTGGGTAGGGGTCTCCAAATGGGGAACCTCTGAGGACAGGTCTCCAAATGGAAAAAAAAACCTACTCTCTTTTCCAAAATAGGAAAACCTATTCCAGTAAGTCTCTTTGTCTATGGGTTTATTAATGCTGGAAGCTGTTTGTCTGTTCATGCCATTTCTAATTGGACCCTTCCTTATTTTATGTCCCCTGAGCTTTTCCTAGTTGGATAATTTCCCCCTTTTCCCAGAATGGTCACCAGTTTCAAAGCTCACCCTGTGCTTCCCCCTTCTTCTTCCCCTAATCATATAACATTCCTCTGTCCTCTCTGTATGTAAGTAAATAATCTGGTGGCTTGGAGATGTATGCATTCCTCTCCAATGGACCCTTACCTTAAAACTGCCTTTCCTGTCTCTACTCCTTTCAATGTTTTTTAGGCTTGTTGCCTGGTTTTACTAAGTGCAGTAGGTTTTCTTTTAGTCTTTCAATACATGTATTTATTTTTAGAATTGCTTAAAGAATCATCTATGTCAACTAATTAAAAATATTACTAGCAGAGAAACTAATATAGATTGGCATTATTAACAATTAGCCTCATTTTAGTCCTAGATTTTAGTTACACAACATTCTTGAAAGGAAATATGTCAACATATTTAGCACTTTCCCCCTATAATTAATTATTACAGATTATTTTAATAGCTTAGAAGGGTATCTTAGTTTTATTAATTTACATTAAATTAGTTCATCAAGTAGTATCATGCCAATCTAAACCTTAGGGATTATTACTATCTTAAAATTAGAAAAGTAGATAAGGCTATAAGTTTAGTGAAATATATTACATGACATTTTCTAAGTGATTCACTCTATCCTTAATCTTTTAGAATAAGAGTTTTGTTATTATTGTTTTCTTCACTATTTTCTGCCTTGATACTGATTTGAGAACTAAAAGGGATGCATATATAAAATATAGAACATTGTTTTCTAGATCTTAGTACCTACTAAAGTTAAATAGTGGATAATTGTATATTAAAACATTATAAAAGTTTGCAAGAAATAAATATAACTGTATATTTAATACTAGAGGCCTGTTGCACAAAATTCATGCACGGGGGGTGGGGGGTGGGGGATGGGGTTCGTCAGCCCGGCCTACAACCTCTCCAATCCGGGACCCCTCAGGGGATGTCCACAGGTATCAGGCCTAAACCAGCAGTCAGACATGCATCTCACAACCCGGGACCACTGGCCCCTAAGTGCTTTCCTGCCTGCCTGCCTGCCTGATTGCCCCTAAACACCTCTGCCTGCCTGCCTGATTGCCCCTAAACACCTCTGCCTGCCTGTCTGATTGCCCCTAACAGCCTCTAGACAAGTCAACCAAACATAAATTCAATAGAAAAATATCAGAATTAAATGAAACACTAGATGAAATGGGTACAATTTACATTTAGAGAACATTTTATCCTAGAACATCAGGTTATACATTCTTCACCAGTGCACATGAAACATTTTTAAGGATAGACCATATGTTGGGTCACAAAACTAACATCAACAAATTCAAAAACGATTGAAATTATACCAAACATATTTTCTGACAATAATGTCTTGAAATTAGAAAGAAACTGCAAATAGAAAGTAAAGAAACCAAAAAAAACATAGAGATTAAGCAACACACTACTAAAAAAATGTTTCAGTTTTTCACCATTGAGTATGATATTAGCTGAGGGTTTATCACATATGGCCTTTCTTTGGTTCTTTGAAAAGATTAATAAAATTGACAAATCCTTGCCTAGACTCACTAAGGAAAAAACAGAAAAGACCCATAAAGACAAAATCAGAAATGAGGGAGGAGAAGTCATCATAGACATTACAGATATGCAAAGGATCATACTAGAATATTATGAAAGACTACATGCCACCAAATTCAATAACCTAAAGAAATGGATAATTTCCTAAAAGTATATAATAACTTATAAAATATATAAAAGTTTATAAAATATATAACCTTCCTAGAATAAATAATGAAGAATTGAAAAATATAAATAAACCAATAGGCAGTGAGGAAATTAAAACAATCATCAAAAACCTCCCAAAAAATAAAACTCCAGGACCAGGTGATTTCACCAGTGAATTCTATCCAATGTCCAATTAAAACCTATCTTTCTCAAACTTTTCCAAAAATTGAAGAAGAGGCAATACTTCCTAACACATTCTATGAGGCCAATGTAACTCTGATACCAAAATCTAGCAATGATCACACACACACACACACACACACACACACACACACACACACACACAACTACAGATCAATATTTCTGATTAATACAAATGCAAAAATCCTAAACAAAATACTAGCAAATGAAATACAACAGTACACCCAAAAAATTATACATCATCATCATGTGGTGTTCATTCAAGGGACATAAGAATGGTTCAGCATATCAAAATAAATCAATATAATACACCACATTAACAAAAGAAAGGATAAAAAGCATATTGTTTTATCAATAGATGCAGAAAAAAGCATTTGCTAAGATACAACATCCACTAATTATTAAAACACTCAATAAAGTAGGAATAGATGAATAGTACCTCGACATAATAAAGGCCATATGTGATAAACCCTCAGCTAATATACTCAATGGTGAAAAACTGAAGGCTTTTCCTCTAAGATCAGGACAAGACAACGATGTCCATTCTTATTACTCTTATTCAAGATAGTGCTGGAAGTCCTAGACAGAGCAATAAGGCAAGATAAATAAAAGGCATCCAAATAGAGTAGGAAGAAGTAAAACTCATTTTTTGCATATTACATGATTCTGTATATAGAAAACCCTAACAATTCCATAAAAAAATATTAGAAACAATAGACAAATATATTTAAGTTGCATTATACAAAATATATTGCCTTGCTATGTTCTAAAAACAAAACTTCAGAAAAAGAATTTGAAAAAAAAAACACACCACACAATTCCTTTTGCAATTGCAACAACAAAAATAAAATTCCCAGGAATAAACTTAACAAAGAACATGAAAGACTTATATACTGAAAATTACAAAGCATTATTAAAATATATTGAAAAAGGCACAACAAAACTTTAAAAAACATCCTGTGTCTATGGATTGGAAGAATCAACATACTTAAAATAGCCATATTACCCAAAGCAATATACAGATTTTATGCAATCCCCTTCAAAATTCCAATGTAATTTTTAACAAAAATAGAATGAGAAATCATCACAAACACCCCAAATATCCAAATTAATCCTGATAAAAAGAACAAAGCTGAAGGTATCGTACTACCTGACTTCAAATTGGAATACAGAGCTACAATAATTAAAATAGCGTGGTATTGGCAGAGAAACAGACACAGAGATCAATGGGACAGAACAAAGATACCAGCTATAAAACCACATGTACTAGTATATGGACAGATAATTTTTGACAAAGGAACCAAAAACACACAAAGGTAGTCTCTTCAATAATTGATGCTGAGAAAACTGGAAAGGGACATGCAAATGAATGAAACTGGATTACAGTTTGTACCAATGTGCAAAACTTAATTCAAAATGGATCAAAGACCTAAATATAAGACCCCAAACAATATGTTACATAGAAAAAATATGGGTACCAAACTTATGAACTTTGGTTGTAAAGAATATTTTAGGGAAATAAAAGCAAAAATAAATGAATAGGATCATATCACACTAAAAATCTTCTGCACAGCAAAAGAAACTGACAACAAATCAAAGAGGCAGCCAACCAGATGAGATATAATTGCAAACATTAGATCCAACAACGGTTTAATTTACAAAATATATAAAAAACTCATAAAACTCAAAACCAAACAAACAGACAACCCAATCAAAAAGTGGGCAGTGGATTTGAAAATACACTTCCCCCAAAAAGACTTATGAATAGCCAATAAATATATAAAAATAGATGTTCAATTTCACTGGCAATTAGGAAAATGTCAATCAACATTACAATGAGATGCCACCTCACACCTGTTAGAGTGGCCATTATCAACAAGATAAGTGATAACAAGTGTTTGAGAGGTTGTGAAAAAGGGAACCCTCATTCATGTTAAGAATAGAGCTAACATATAACTCAGTAATCCCTCTCCTGGGTATATACCCAAAAACTTCAAAATCATGTATTCACAAAGCTATATGCATCCCTATGTTCATTGCAGCATTATTCACTGTGAGCAAGACAAGAAAACAACCAAAGTATCCTGTGATAGAGGACTGTATAAAGAATATGTGGTATACTAGAGGCTCAGCGCATGATTGAAATCGCACGAGGAGGCGCCCTGTCTCCTGCTGTGCAAGGGGGCACCTTGCAGGCGGCCGGAACCCACACCTGACTCACACAGCACTGGGCCGCCACAGGAGTCAGGACAGACCAGCGCCTCAAGCAGTCGGGACCCGCACCTGACTTCCACTCCGGTCACCCTCTACCTCCTGCCTGTGTCCACTCCGGAGCTATCCAAGCTGGCACGGCAGCTCCGCCTGTCCCAGGCCCCCTTGGCTCCCCTGCCTGTGCTGCTCCAGGCTGCTGGAGCCACTGTGGCAGCTAAGACAGGCCCTCTTGTCTCTGCCTCTCTCTCCACTCCGGGCCTCACCTGCACCTGCAACCTCTTCTTGTCCGATCGAGACCAGTTATGGCATCCTGGCCTAATTTGCATATTACCTCTTAATATAAATATATAGACTAGAGGCCTGGTGCATGAAATTCATGCACTGGGGGGGGGGTGTCCCTCAGCCCAGCCTGCACTCTCTCCAATCTGGGACCCCCTCAGGAGATGTCCGACCTAAACCGGCAGTCAGACATTCCTTTCACAGTCCAGGACTGATGGCTCCCAACCATTCGCCTACCTGCCTGCCTGATTGACCTTAACCACTTCTGCCTGTCAGCCTGATTACCCCCTAATCACTCCCCTGCCACCCTGATCAATGCCTAACTGCTCCTCTGCCTGCCGATGGCCCCCAACTGCCCTCCCCTGTTGACCTGGTCACCCCTAACTCCCTTCACCCACCAGCATGGTCCCCCCAACTGCTGTCCCCTGCAGGCCTGGTCCCCCCCAACTGCCCTCCCCTGCCTGCCATCTTGTGGCCACATGGGGGCAGCCATCGTGTGCAAGGGTGTGACAGTCAATTTGCATATTACCTCTTTATTATATAGGATATGCACAATGGAATACTACCCAGCCGTAAGAAAGGATGAAATAGTGCCATTTGCAACAACATGGATGGACCTTGAGAACATTATGCTAAGTGAAACAAGTCAGTTAAGAATAGCTAAGAACCATATGATAACACTCATATGTGGGATATAAACCTGAAACTCATGAACACAAACTGCAGTGTGGTGGTTGCCAGAGGGATTATGGGGGTGGGGGAGTCAGAAGAGGGTCCTAATATAAGGTGACAAGAGAAGATATGACTTTGGGTGGTGGGCACATGATGCAGTACACCGATCTTGTAACACAGAAACTGACACCTGAAACCTGTATGTTCATGTTGACCAATGTCACCCCAATAAAGTTAATAAAAATTAAAAATAAGTAAAGTCATCTTATTGCTAAAAAAAAAAAAAAAAAAAAAAAAAAAAAAAAAAAAAAAGAAATCACAGCATTAGGAAGACAGTCATATTGAGGTCATAAGTCTTTGGGGTGGAAATGGAAAAGGTGTTGACTCTTTATTCAAACCTATTATTCTAAAGGTCTTGATATGGCTACACCTATTTTGAAAACCAGATTGATAAGCATTGTATACAGGCAAGTAATACAAAATGATGATGTTCAAGCTTAACACTTGTGAGACTGTGTTTTTATACTTCTCCAGAATGAGAACTTGTGGAGCAAATTTTACTGAAACTTAGAGCCTAGGTTCCCTAAAATTTAATTTATGACTGATAAATGTGGGCTCCAGAGAGATTTATTTTTTAAATATATTTTTATTGATTTCAGTGAGGAAAGAAGAAGAAAAGAGATATAGAAACATCAATGATAACAGAGAATCATTGATTGGCTGCCTCCTGCATGCCCCACACTGGGGATCGAGCCCGCAACCTGAGCATGTGCCCAAACCATGACCTCCTGGTTCATAGGTCAATGCTCAACCACTGAGCAATGCTAGCTGGGTGAGATTTACTTTCTTAGAGGAATATTTCAAGATAGAATTAGATTTTGGACCATGAGACTCTATGAATTACAAAACTAGTGATATTAGTCATATATTTCTATAGAGAAATGTACTAACAATTCAAAAGATTACAATTACAACTGAAAATTGTTCAAGCAGACTCTTTTAGAGAGTGAGGAAGGACAACTACTCTTTCTCATGTATAAACACCAAAATACATTTTATTAGGTTTCTTTGCCAACAATAAAGAACCCATACATAGCACTCACTGGGTGGCTCATTTGGTTGGAGTGGCTCAGTTGGTTTCAAATTTGATTCCTAGTTAGGATACATATCTAGTTTGTGGGTCTTATCTCAAGAGCTGATTAGGAGGGAATGGATTGATGTTCCTCTCTCACATCAATGTTTCACTCTCTCTCTCTTACTCTCTCTCTCTCTAAAATACATAGCCTAGGGGTGTGAGGATTAAAAAGAAAAGAAACGCCGAAACCGGTTTGGCTCAGTGGATAGAGCGTCGGCCTGCGGACTGAAAGGTCCCAGGTTCGATTCCGGTCAAGGGCATGTACCTGGGTTGCAGGCATATCCCCAGTAGGAGATGTGCAGGAGGCAGCTGATCGATGTTTCTCTCTCATCGATGTTTCTAACTCTCTATCCCTCTCCCTTCCTCTCTGTAAAAAAATCAATAAAAATATATTTAAAAAAAAAAGAAAAAAGAAAAGAAACCCTACATCAGCGGTTCTCAACCTGTGGGTCACAACCCCTTTGAGGGTCAAACGACCCTTTCACAGAAAATACATATATAATTACATATTGTTTTTGTGATTAATCACTATGCTTTAATTATGTTCAATTTGTAACAATGAAAATACATCCTACATATCAGATATTTGCATTATGATTCATAACAGTAGCAAAATTACAGTTATGAAGTAGCAACGAAAATAATTTTATGGTTGGGGGTCACCACAACATGAGGAACTGCATTAAAGGGTCGCGGCATTAGGAAGGTTGAGAACCACTGCCCTACATGGACTGTAACAGCTGTCTTTCATTGTCTCAGGGTAAGAATTTGGATACAGAGGAAAAACATAGTTATTTTTTTGTATTAAGTAAATAATAACCTACTATGTACCAGAAAAGTTGTGTGTGCACTCAAAATATTATCAATAAGTAAAGACACTAAAAAGTTAAAACCAATATCTTACAAAAGGTTTAACTGTCAAAACTGCCTGTGGAACTTATAAACAGCAAATATACTAGAAATTGGTTGGGTGTTGGGGTGAATTATAATCTCAAAGAAACTCTATCCTGGTCTGAAACACATTGAAATGATTAAATGTTTAATAGAACACAAGTTCTACTAATTTCAATTAATAAGAAGTTTGCTGGTAAAACTGTAAAGCCCTCAGGTAGCATGTTCTTTCCATTGCCCAACCCACATATGGGCACAGATAATAAAGGACAGGCAAGTTGTTTCCGGTAGCTAGAGGGCAAGTCTGAAAAAATGGGCTAACAAATTACCTCATTTTTCTTCTGGTTCATGGAGTGTCTATTATTCTTAGTCAATAACTTATTTTGTAGTGACTGCTGTGTTTTAATTTTTTCTCTCCACATGGATTCGTTTTTACTATGGCTATTATCTTTGTTCTCCATTGTGTGAGGTACAAATTTTACAAGGTGTTTTACCACAAATAGCAATATAGAGACCTGATGGATAGGTCCTTATTTAACTCAGAGATTCTAGAATTTGATCTAGATACACTAACTGGTTACTTTTTTTCTCTCTCTCAGTGAAGAGGATTGTCAGCTATTATATAGATCAGTGCATTCTTATCAAGTATTTAATTAGCTAAATGAGTAAATTATGAAAATAGTGCTAATTATTTTTACTTCTTTCCCTTATGTAGGTTTCTTTTTACTAAAAGAAAACTGATAGGCTCTGATCAAGATGGTGATACTGGCCAACTCAGAACTCACCACCTCTCACAACAACATTCAAATTACACCTAAAATACAGAACAACCATCTTTCAGAACCACATGAAATATAACTGAATGGAAGTCCTACAACTACCAGCATTAAAGAAGCACATCAAGACTGGTAGGAAGGGTGGAGATGCAGGGTGGAATCCCAGAACCAGCTGGTCCCACACTCACCAGGGATATCTTAGTTGTGGACATTTCCCCAAGGAGTGTGGGATCCCATCCCAGGGTTCTAATACTAGAAAAAGAAGTCCCCACAACTTGTGGCTATAAAAACCAGCAAGGATATGGCTGTGTGACATGGAAACTGCTTGGCCCCAGGCAGTTCCTCTTAAAGGGCCAGTGCACAGACTTAATTGGACTTACTCCTTCTGAGATTCAGCACTGGGGCAGCAGCTTGAAAGGAATCTGAGACACTCAGGGAGAAAATAACTTGCATGGAATCAGGTTGAGAGCTGAAGGGGCAGCTTTCTCCCAGACAGAAGTGCTGTCAGAGGTCGTTGTTCCTTTGCTGAGCCCTCCCTGCCACAGAGCTGGCAGGCAGGACACTATGTCTGATTCTCCATCAAACTGGCTCACACTTTCCACCCTGCCCTAGAGATTCCCTGAGACTCTGTCCATCCT